>NC_089285.1:5718756-6013381 GCF_963678975.1 Dysidea avara | reverse complement strand
CATACAGATAGGCTATTTACCTTAGAAAGTATTCAAAATCTAAATCCCACTAGTAAAAGGTAGTTGTCAATGGTAACCATATGTGTTGTCAATGACAACCTGCTTTACTACAACTGATCTTTGCCATTATGTAATATAATATTGATGCTATGACGAGAAAACACATGGGAACCACATGTATGACTTCATGTTCACTTGGTTTAAGTATGTCAAATGCACAAATAATTGGGAAGCCATAAAATGTAATCTGGTTCCTATCAAAAATTGAAAGGAAGTAGACAACATTTGGAGAAAGTTTGGTGCTTTTGTCCAGACAAGGCCAGTTCAGCAAGGTTGGCCAGGTGGGCCATGGTACACCCAATAATTCCTGCCTAAATATTTTAACTGAGCAAACCAGTTTAATTATTCTGATGCCTGGTTTCCAATTGTCACTGAAGTGGCTGGCCTTGTTTCTCCTTGTAACAGCTGCAGTGACATTATTTGTCACAGTTGTAGTTGTTGTAGGAGGCCATTCACGATTGTTATCTCACACCATGGACCTAGTAAAGTAACGCCCTTGGCCTTTATTTAGGACAGGCGTTTATGGTATTTATTTAGGTGTTTAGGGCAGTGGCGTAGCTAGCCCAGAAGGATTGGTTGGGCACCATTGTATGCCACTAAGCTGCAGCAACCATGATGTGTGCAGCTAGGGCCTAGGATTGCATGCTCCCAGGAAAATTTTTGAAAATTACATGCTGAGACGTGCTAAGATTCAATTTGGTGGCATTTTACAGTTAAAATTTATCATCTCTAGTAGGGCACTAGCTGTATGTACGTTTTGTTTGCATAATTATTATTATTAGTTACGTAGTTGTAGGATGCTTCATATTGCACCTCGTATCGTACAATTTAGCTATAGCTAGCTGCGTACGGTGAGTACCTGAGTTGGTGGGGCACTGGAACTGATTGGTTGGGCCTGTGCCCTACCAGTACCCACCTTAGCTATGCCACTGGTTTAGGGCCTCAACATACGTGACAACATGTGTTGTCATTGACCGGGACAAGATTCATGGTTTACTGAGTTTAGTTTTTTTCATTATGATGATAAAGAAGTGTTTTGCCACACTTGCAACAGGGAGAAGAAAATACATAGCTTATACAACAAGCTTTTGTAAGTTTAATATTAACTGGTTGATTTATCAACATTGCATTGCCAGCAACTTTCAACAAATGGAAAGATGGACTGGCAAAATTTTTAAGCTGGATACTAGCTAGCTATAAGACTACTGATTAAATTTTCTGTCCAAATTATCATAATTTTCATTCTCAAGCATCTAAATTTCAAAAAGTTTCCTTGGAGGGCATGCCCCCAGATCCCCCTAGAGGGAAAAATGCTTTGCATTTTACAAGCACAGTGTGCAGTGACTTATTCCTGTCAAATATATATCAGTTTAGCCCACCCAATGTTAAAAAAGTGAGCCGGCCCTGCCGGAATGTCCACATCCATTCAAAATAAGCCATTAAGCTGCCCAACTACTATATACACTTTTGGCGTAATTGCCAGCAAATCATCATGCTACATATTTTACATATAATTATAAATTAGCTCTAATAACCTTTTAAGGTGACATATGTTTAGTGGGAATGATAGTTCACATTTGGTTATTCAATGGAGCATCTCCTACATATCACATACAGCAGAGGAATGTGTGGTATGCACTCAAGTACACATTGTACAGGTGTTATATACACAGGCATATACTATTGACAATCATGTCATAGAATTATCCCTTCTTGTTATATATCTCACCTATTATACCAGCATCTTTATATATACTTATCAAATGAGTTGTAGCATCATTATAAGATTTTCACTTACAGGCAGCAAGAGCTGTATTTTTCAACTGTATTACTTTCTATTAAAATTACTTCCATTCAATCTCAGGAGCACCCTAGCTGTACTCCCAAAACTGGCCTTATTACTGGGTTACAAGATTTTCCATCTAAGCCCACCCCCAGCCATATCATTTACAACACTTGCCTTTTTTCGTCACTGTAAGATGCTGAGCACTAATTGCCACTGACATCAAGAGATGTCAGTGGAAATTAGTGCTCAGCATCTTCCTGCTGAGCATTACAATGCCTCTTCAAGTGAGAATATCAGTGATCAATTTATGTTTAACCAGATCGATAGTTCTACTGTTTTTGCCCACCTGTCATCTCTTGATGTGAGAAAATCCACTGGCCAGATGATTTATCTTCTAGATTTTTAAAGGAAGTTGCTAATGAGATTGCTGAACCATTGACTAGTTTGTTTAATTATTCATTACAGCAAAAAGTTGTGCCATCAGCTTGGAAGAGGTCTCACATTACGCCTGTACATAAGGGTGGCGCCCCTGATGACCCCTCTAATTATCGTCCTATTGCTGTCGTCCCTGTGGTCATGAATGTTTTGGAGAAAATTGTCTCTACACAACTCGGCCAGTACCTTAAACAGAATAATTTGTTGCATCCACACCAGGGTGCGTATCGTTGTGGTAAATCTACTGAAGATAATTTGTTATTGGCAGTCGATCATATTGCTACATCATTGGATAGAGGCAGTGTAGTTTGTGCTGCATTTATTGACTTGAGGAAGGCGTTTGACTCACTTGATCACTGCCTGCTATTACAAAGAATTTCTGAACTTGGTGTTCACAGTACAGCAGCGGAATGGTTTAAAGATTATCCGTCTAACCGTTATCACAGAATTAAGTCATCTGTTACATTTTCATCATGGAGACTTATGAAGGGTGGCATACCCCAGGGGAGTGACCTTGGGCCATTGTTGTTTTTAATTTATATGAATTCTCTTCCAACACAGTTGGCCAATGGTCTACTTTTACAGTATGCAACTATTATTTGCACTGGTGCCACCCCAGCTACTGTACAAAATACTATATGTGCTCTCAACTCTCATTAATGCAGCAGTGGATTTTACAGAGTAGAATGGAAATTAACTTTAAAAAATCTTCCGTTATGTGGTTTAAAACCTCCATTCTTTCCACAAAGTTTACACATCCTCCTATATCTGTTGGTGGTGTTGTTCTACAAGTTACTGAGAAACAGAAGTATTTAGAACTTATTTTTGACTCTACTATGTCTTGGACCCATCACGTTGCTAATGTGTGCCGTAAAATGTCGTACTATCTATGTTTGCTTAGGTCTCATCGACATGTTATTGACAATAGTTTGATGAAGATGTTATTGGAATCCCTGGTATTGTCTCATTTGTCTTACCGTGTAACAGTTTGGGACCATCACTGGGAAGCACTCTACTGCAAGGATGCAGAACCGTGCAGTAAGGTTGTGTTATGACCTAAGGAAATATGATCATGTGTCTGAATTTTATCATAGATTGCAATGATTGCCACTGCCTTATTTTATTCAGTTTAAATCACTGTGTTTAATGTACCACCAGTACCACCAAGTTAAATGTATCCCACTCGAACCACCAATTGTTTTTGGTGGAACTACTTCTTATAGTACAAGGACACCAGTATATTTTGCAAACATATACCTATGTTCCGCTTATGCTTTACTCAACATTTTTTTCATTATGAAACCATTCAATGGTGGAATGTATTACCATCATCTGTAACTGACTGTATTAATTCTCCATTTTATGAGTATGTGGATGTCCTTAAGCAGCACTGTGACTCACTCCTTTGATAACATTAATATGATTGTAACTATATGCATGTTTTTTGTTTTTGTGTGTGTGTGTTGTAAGTTGTTTAGTTTGGTTGTCTTTGTATCGGTTATACCTTACTTTGTTTAGTTGTGTGTATTATCTATGTATTGTATGTGTCCCTCCGGGCAAGGAAGAACGGCTGTAGCCGATTGCTCGGAGGTTAAAATATAAATCAAAAATAAATCAAAAAAATAAGAACCCTAGCAAAGAGATACATATTATTTTGTTTATTTTAACCACCGGTGTCAAAAACCCAATTCAACCCACGATCACCTTGTACTGGGGTTACAAATGATAGGTGCATAAGAGCATATCAGGGGTGTACTCAGGAATTTTGAAAAAGGGATTTCTGAATTAGAGTTTATATTTCATGACTATCTTGATCTTCACCAAAATTATTCTTCAGAACAGTGCTATATACAAGCGTAGTTATTATGTGAGAAACATTATTATTATGTATGTTTTACTTGCACAGTATACAAGCTAGATGATAGAAAGAAACTCTAGGGGGGTGGGGGGTGGCTGGCCTAGATTTCAAGTTGAGATTCTCCTTTGTCAAAGCTTGCGGAAGAGCTGACAGTGTTATTATCATATCAGTGACTGAATTTCTAATTTTTTCTTACAGTTGAGTCAGGTCACTATAGCCAACTAACTACAGTAAAAGTCTCATTGCCATGTATTGTGGGGCTTTCTTCACCTTTAGCTCTGTATTACTAACTTATAGAATGTTACCATAATAATATTACTTCATTACATAATAATTTTAAATTGCTAGTAACAGATTATGGTTTCTTCAAAAGTAACTTACTGTAAGTTATACAAACAGCTGTAAATATAGGGTGCTGCCAAGCAAAGTAGGATCAATTGAACAATTGAACAAGCTTATTCAACAAGCCTGGTAAGAACAAGAACTGATATCAAGTTGCGGCCAAGTGAATGCAGTAGTACCCATTCTCTTTGTAGCTATAGCTAGTTGCATGTGTATTTGCTCTAGTTTTATTATAGCTATATCTAACTACAAAGAGAATGGGAAATACTGCATTCACTTGGCTGCAACTTGATATCAGTCCTTGTTCTTTCCAGTCATGTTGAATAAGCTTGTTTTCTATTCTGATATGCTCAGGGTTGTGAGTGAGTACATTCAGTGTTATGGATTACAAGTACAAAACACTAAGAGGTATACACATTAAAAAAGGTTGTACTAAAAAGGCTCAGAGTAGAAAAAGAGGTTGCCAAAAGGTACCACAGCAGCAAGACTTATGATGAGCGCTTTGTTTGGTGCAAGTCGCTTTGATATGTGCCTGCATCAGCTGGCGAGAAACAAGAATTTAGGTGGTCAGTTAGACAGCTTTTCAGCTTTGTATACAGGTGTACATGTGTTATGATTTACCTTTAATGATTCTGACAAGATGTTTATATTGGGACGTACTGCTGGATCGTTGTCCAGACACCTTTGTACCAGTGACCTTAACTCATCAGCTTCCCCAACCATCATATCTATATGACGCTGACGACGTTCAGTTTCAGTAAATCCTCTCACACAACGTGTCCTGGGATCAAATTCTGCTATTGCTGTTGGAGTAGGCCATTCTTCATTGATCACAAATAGTGTGACTCCACCGAATGAGAAAATATCTAGTGAAGTATCATACACTGGCTTGTCAATGAGGGACTCTGGTGGCATAAAGTCAGCAGTTCCTGGAGCTGTTGTTAGTGTGCTACGTCTGCTTGTATTCTTGTCAGCTTGGATCATTTTAGCCACACCCAAGTCTCCAATTTTAGCTACCAGTTTGTCAGTCAACATCACATTATTGGGAGAAAGATCGCGGTGGATTATTGGAGGATCACGTGTGTGTAAGTAAGCCAATCCATGTGATATGTCAAGCAAAATGGAGTGCTTTGCTTTGATCTCAACATTTGGCTTGTCCCTGAGAAAAGACGTCAGACTTTGATCCATCAACTCCATAACGATAACTGGAAGATAAGAATTCCTGTCTAGATAGCAGATTCCCATAAACTGCACAATATTTGGGTGTTCCAGGACACTGCATTGATAGCATTCACGTAGAAAACTTTTCTTTATCGCCTGTTTTTGCTCTTCTCCGACTTCTTCCACCAGGATTGAGTGAATTTCTTTCGCCGCGTAAACATGTCCATCATATTTCACTGTAAAAACCTTCGCGTAAGCACCACGTCCTAGTTCTCTGCCATCGACTTCTACTTTCGTAAGAGTCACCTGTTTTAGCAATTCTTCAGCGTCCATTTTAGACTAGCTATGCACGGCCTTCCATACAAAATTTTCGTTTAGTGTTATACGAATGCGTAAACCTTAGCTAAGGTCACCTATATAGCTAGCTATACAGTTATAAATGGATGAGAGTGCCACGGCTGACTGCACAGCTGGCAATAAATTATGCGGTCTTGACTTCGAGTCCGTATTTAGTCATGCATACGAGAGAAGCCGTTTACAGCTATATCCGGGGGAATTCCATGCATATCCACGTTAGCGCCGTTAGCGGAGTCATTATTATTATTATTAGCGCTTTACAGTGACCAGCACTGAAGGTCTGACAGCAACATGTGCTGCAGCCTTAGGATTACCTAAGTCAGCCAGGGCAGTTGGGACTATAGGCTATCCACGTAGATTTGGCGTTTAGTTACACCATCTTTAGCTATAGCTATACAAAAATGAGAGCAGCTACTAAACCTCATAGGCGGAGGAAAGGGCTGGAGAAGTGGGGGGGGGGGGGGCTAGGGGGCTGAAGCCTCCCTCCTCGGTCTGCTGAGGGGGCCAGCCCCCCTCAGAATGATATCACGCCAAAATTATCCTTCTTGGAGTAGGGCTGAAACGAGGGCTGAAAACCGCGATAAAGATCGAGATACTCTAATAGAGCAGTCACTCTAATAAAGCAGTCACAGTGTGTAGCGAGCTATGTAAGGATTTTATGTAGTTTATCAGCTATAAATGCGTAGCTGGTGAGGTGGGCAGCTATTCTCAGCTGGCTGTGACCTTTTTTTTTTTTCAGGTCTCACCTCACCAACCCGGAGACAATGTAGATCATTGGTCACTGTAAAGTGTTAATAATAATAATAATAATAATTTCCATAAGTCTGGGCAGGGGCTAAAAAAGGGGGCTAGTTGTGGCCAAAAATCTAGTTGTAGCTAAATGACTTTTAGCTAGTTGTAAATGGTATTTGGCTAGTTGTAAAAGTCAGTGACCGGATCTGCGAAAACCCGACTTAGCTAATGGCGCATTTTTCAAATTCTTTATTGAATATTTATAATCTACTTAGCCAAGTGTATGCTGGCCAAGTTTTAGCCTTGTATGTTATAGCTTTCTGAGATTAACTAAATCCGAAGCTAGCTATCTCTATTTAATAGTTGTGAATCATAGCTATTTGAAAGCAAACTGGCCTAAGCAATTTTTAAAACTACACTTTCTGAGATTGAATTTAAGGACATTTTTGAGAGTTGAGCGTACTATTTTGAAAACAATTAAGCTTAATTTAAGATATACTGGGTATACATGTACATAGATATTATAGCTATACTACGTAATGTCTTTGGCTGTATATATAGCTACGTACGTACTTTGGCTCTTGGATATTGAATAGCCAGTTGTATATGTATCAAGCTGGGAAATTATTTTAAATTAGGCCATCTGAGACTCAATGTTTTGAGAGTATTTTTAAGGTTGCATATACCGTTTTGAACCTGAGAAAATATTTCATAATAAATTGTCTGAGATTGAATCTGAAGGCATTTTTGGTGCAATTGTCACTCACAATTTTAGGGGGAGTCTAAAATATTAGGTGGGGGAGTTCCCCCTAACAGCCCTAGAGTAAACACTGGTTGGCTGCATATGATATGCATGCAGTCCTGACTTCTAGATCTGTATTAATATATTTAGTCGTTATTATAGTCACTATCCTATTAGGGACCTGCAAGAAAGCTACTGAAAGCCTGTGTAGCAGGAGTCAGACACATGTATGTTACTAAAAACCTGTTGAATGCAGAAAAAATTCCAAACCATGCAGGTGGTGACTTGATTCACAGACAATTCACAGTCTAGGCAAGTGCCTGCACAAGGAGCCACATGGCCTGCGGAATTTTCTCTTAATTCGAATCAAACTGTACTTTAAACATCACGTCTTTTGTGTTTTCATTAGGGGTCGGTTGATTATTAGAGAAACCTTTGTAGACTGTTACAGCCACATCCAGGGAATCCCATGCACATCTGTTAGGTTGTAAAGACTGGAAAGATGGGGAAACCATCATTTGCCAACAAAAGCCATTAACTATCAATGGAAGCCACATATAAGGAGGAAACCTCTTATAATTCATTAATGAACTCATTGCACACACACCTTAACTGACTTATACTTTGTAATATGCAATTGTCACTGTACTAAGTTATTTTCATATTGTATAGTTATTATATGTATTCAGCTAGATTAGCTGTATTTTGTGCTACTGCCATCGTGTAGTGTTAAGAAAATAACTGAGTAGCAAATCTCTACATCATCATTAAAGACAGATGACAAAAATGTTGTACATCATAAATTAAGGAGTGTGCACTGTTGAAAGTGGCCAACTCCAGTTTTTAAATTAATTTATGGAGGGTATTGTGGAACAGCCACTAGTTGAATATAAAGAACACTCGACAGCTGTTTAAGCAAAAAAATTATCTGGTGTGATCATTTCATAGGCAAGTTCCTGACACCAGCTGTGATGGATGCTCTGTTAAAACTGTAAGAGCCCAACATCAGAGCTGTAGCTACCATTTCACTAGGTCGTACTGGCACAAAAGAGAAGATGGTCATTAATCGTCTAATGGTCCTCTTGGATGATAAGGATTGAATATGTCGACAAAGTGCCTGTCTCAGCCTTGGCCATACATATTAAGGCTGAAGAGGTGGTTGCTAAAATCAGCTACCTTTGGTAAGGGACAGCCCTAGTACTTCATGGTGATAGTTGAATTAGTTTATATTTGCATCATGGATGTCTTGTACACATATGGACCCTCAATCACACGAATCCCAAGGTCTCACTGGTGTTTATACAAATGAGGTTCCACGCTAACCCAACCATGTGTGCATACAAATACTTCAAATACATGTGCCACTGTGTTAGTAATTGGTGTAGGCGTAATGACTTCATCTCAGTGGTGAGGGATGCTGCAAAGACTGCACTGGGCCAAATTGGTGGTCCTGATACTGAGAGAATATTAAGAGTGACAAACATATTACAAGATGAAATTTCTGAACTGGAAGGAAAGGAGTAATCAACTGTATAATAGGATATTACAAGTTTAGTACATCCTGTAATAACAGATTTTTATTGTTCTATTCTCATTGATGTTTTGAACATAGAATTCCACACCATTATTGCTTTAAAATTACGTGTGTGTGTGTGTGTGTGTGTGTGTGTGTGTGTGTGTGTGTGTGTGTGTGTGTGTGTGTGTGTGTGTGTGTGTGTGTGTGTGTGTGTGTGTGTGTGAAGTTATGATCAAATGATATTCAGCCCAATTGCAATTTCATTGGTGGGTGAGGGGATTGGCCATGTCATACATTGTTGATGGAAAAGTTGCAAGGTGCAGAAATGCTTTAATGAAGCGGTAATGTCTTGGAGCCATGCAAAGTTGATTCATAATTCAATTAGCTGTGAGGACGTTAGGCTATTTTTCATTATAACTTGAACATCTATCTGTATAGGATTTATTTGATTTACTGTTTAAATTCCATGCAATCAGCTTGAACCGTTCTTTCTTGCAGGAGTGACAACATACAGCAATACTAAGTATAACACGGTGCAAAAAAGATTTACGATGAAAAGTTTGGTGTAGCCTTAATTGAAATACCATGACCCTGTAGCCATTTAAATTAAACACGGCTCTTAAATGAATTCTCACAGTCTCTCAGATCCGTGTATTTTGGGGCCAATTATAAGTCTAATATTACAAACGGTAAAGTAAATAGGCGCTTCGCGCGCTGCGCGCGCGAAGCGCCTATTTACTTTACCGTTTGGTCACTAGGACATTAGGCAATAAATTCCAATTGCTTAAGTTTCAATGCTCAAAGTTTAAGAATTTATAAACACTGCTGACCTGGTTTGTTAACACGTCGAGGCGTTAATTTCCTCTGTTCCTGACATGGCAAATAATTAAAAATTTTGCGTTCATTCAGTACGCACGTGATGTAGTGGTACCAGGCTCTGTCCAGAACTCAAGTCTACCCCCAAGGAATGGTCAGCACACAGAGAAAACTGCTCAAACGGACTAAAGGTAAGTAGGATAAGTAGATACACACGTTGAGATTATATGTGACTGGATCTACGAAAACCGTTCTTATCGCCCAAGACAGGAAGTTTGATTTTTTCACACAAACACAAAGCTTAATGAATGCACTATCAAGTTTCACTGCCACAGTCGACCAGAGTGAAGTGGTCTGCTTTTGCTGGCTGCTTTTTCAGAGCACAGTGGCGAGCCGTACGAGTGATCTGGGGTCTTGATGGAGCCCTGGCCAACCAGGTGATGGCTGTGTGTGGCTGTACAGCTCCGTGGTGTTGGACAATGACTTGTGCTGTAAATTTCCTTTCATTTTAGCCAGTTCTGAGCCCTGAGTGGCCTATAACTTGGCCCAGTTCATCCCAGCACGTTTCTTTTCAATTTTTGAACACCATCTTGCCCGCCTTCCAGGGCCCCCGCCTCCCACCCTTCTGGATCTCGCCCGCCTTCCAGGGCCCCCGCCTCCCACCCTTCTGGATCTCGCCTGCCTTCCAGGGCCCCCGCCTCCCACCCTTCTGGATCTCGCCTGATACAGACAACCTCGGTTTAAAAACTATCTAAAATGGCGGGAAACTTAGCTGCTGATTACTTCTTCAGTGGATGATCAGGAAGGTAAGAAATTGCTGTGAAACGTGTGAAAATTTTGTATGCGTACCTACCACCATTGGCCAGCTACAACACACTGAATGTTTAAAACCGACGTTTCTCGATACTTTTAAATGGGCGATAAGACCGGTTTTCCCAGAGACAGTCACATATTGTTTTGAAAGGCTAGTGTGGTACCAGACTACTTTCTCTAAATAAAATGCACCAGTTGGCATGGCTATGGTAGTCTTGCGTAGACCAGACAGAATTGTTTCTTAGTGTGTGAGTGCGGAATAAGTGGCCAATCAGCACTCACCATAGAGCTGGTGAAACGTTACACAGAAATTCTATGGGAAGTGTACTAGATCACTTATTCCCCACCCACACACAAAAGAAGAAAGTCGGTCTGATCTTAGCTATATTATACTGAGTGATGTTGAATTGGGCTCCTTCACCCCATTGGTATTCCCTACTTTTTGGGGGAATGGGAGGTGCGGCTAGTATTGCTTACAAGACGTTAGCATTTCTGCCTGCTGCTTAGAAAGACCAGTAGTGTAGTGTCCTGGATTAGATGCTCCACCAGTTTTTCTTTACTGTAACCCTGCCAATCCAGTTACTATCGCAGCACTTGACCTTGCAATGTGTGAGGGTCAGGTGCATGCTTCCATCACATGTACTTCAATTGCTGTTTCTTGTTTATTTACTTGTTATATTTCAAAAAAAAAATCGCACAAAAAATAAATCCAGTAGTATTGGCTACCAGCTTTTTTAAAAATGTGGGTTGTGGAGTAGAAAGAGCAATAAATGCATTGTATACAAACTGGTTAAACCTCTACCTTATCCCATCACCATTGTATGGCATGCATATGGGTTTAAGTCTCCACAAAGGACTCGACTGTATCGTTATTAGAAGTAGACAGCATGCCTATACTACCTACTGTCAAGGAGGTGTCACTCTAATGTATCCTGTATTGTACGATCTTCATCCTTTAAACAAGGGATTTTTGGCATAGGACAGTACAAGCATCATTTCAAGTAGCACTTTTACATTCAATAATTGTAACGTGATCTTGGAAACCTACCTTTTTGGTTTATTTTCTGTTTAATAGCTTAAATGAGGTATTGGGTGCTTATCTATCTTGTGTTAAAATTTTAGTTTAATATCCTGAGACGTGGCTGGTTTACTGTCCGGTACATTACAAACTAGTGCATTAAGGTTTGTGAGTGATTAAGGGTGGCAAGTGGTGTTTACCAATAATTCCATACATGGTCTGATATAATCACTGAAGCTCCTAGGAAAAAGAAGCTTTGGGTGGGAAACTTTACAGCACGAAAGTTTAATAGTTGCTTTTATCCAAACAAATTGAAATTTTCATTTAAGTTTTTGCTGTATGTAGAAGTCAAGGGTCAAGGTATACTCTTGGTAAGAAATCCAACTTTTGTGGATCGTCAACCACCCTGAGATCATAAGGCAGGCAATGTACTAGAGCAGACGCCTCATTCCTTATACAGACACCTTATAAATTTGTTTTTCATGGCCAACATCAAAGGTGGGGGTATTACTACTAGGTATAGCCTAAATATTTCTTTTCAAGGTTAACCCTTAAATCTGCTTTTCGAAAATGCATGTTTACACAATATGGACTCGCATGGTGACACTAGGTGAGATAACTTAATTCTTACAGCCTACAAACACACATAGATTTAAAAAGTGAGTCCACTGGGCTACTTGGAGGAGCACTGTGACTACAGTGGCTTACTTATTATGAAGTGATGAATATCGACAAGTCAAGTCTCCGTGTTTCATAATTCTTGCCACATGCTTACTTTTGATTGTGGGATTACTCATGTAAATCATATATTGCCTGATACAAAAATTCACGACAAGTCCAATGGAAGTCACTGCAAGGTGATAGGAGCAACTACCATCGAGTCATCGACCATTTTATAGAGGTATGTAATAAAAAGTTTGCATGTTCCCTACCAGAAAGTTATTTTCATGGCCTCACCATGTAACATTAGGGTAAAACTCTAGGTATCATTTTAATCCTTGTTCCATCACAAGTAGAATAATGTAAATCGCATAGCCATAGAATGGATGCTTCAAAAGTTACAGCGCTCTATGCAAGGCATGCGTATTTATTAAGTTTAAATCCAGTTTTCTTGATTATGCAGGTTTAAGGGTTAAGTGTTGCTAAAGGTAAAATTTTCACAAATACAGTGAAACCTGTCTATAATGGTCACCTTGGGACCAGATATATCTGGCCTTTATATACAGGTGGCTGTTATAGAGAAAACCTGCATAAGGTGGTCAGCAACATTTTAGTGGCTATGACCGTTATAAATGAGTAATTATTATAAAGAGGTTCGCGCCAACCGCAATGTAGTAATATTTTAGTACAGAAATGGCAAGGTGAGCCTGTTATGGATGTTGGTTATAGCTATTGAATACGATTAAGCAATGAAGACTGATAGATTATATAGTATTCATTGAAAGGCAGGAAGTGTGATAATTGCGCATTAATTGAAATGATGCCATGGTGCCAGGCAATTTGCTTAACAAGCCACCATAAAAGGTAGCGACCGCTATACGAAGAAGAAAGTTATGTATACAGTGATTCATGGGCAAATTCTTGGTTGGCCGTTATACGCGTTAGACAGGTGACCGCTTAATGCAGACCACAATGCATACATTTGTATTGGAAATTATTTGGGACCTCGTGACCATGGCCGTTATACAAAGGTGACCGCTTAATCCAGGTGACCGTAACAAAGGTTCCACTGTACTACCCAACACTGCACAATCAGCAAAAAAAAGTTTCCCCTCAAAATATTTAGGCTATACGGTATATGCAGTGTAATGCACTTGATTTATATTTTTGTAGCCAGATGATAGAGCACTGGTATCACATACCCGAGAAAAATTCTAAGTGTAAGTTTTTTTAACTGTTAAATGAAAGTATGAATATACTCATTTGATAGTTGTTCTCCACACTACATAATGCCCTTGACTTCTCTACTACTCTAGATCTTTTGTGTCACAAATTCTATTTGTATATTGTATCATTGTCAAGTTTCATGGTAGTGAATTATTCTTCCCTAAGATTGGCCATGCATTGTGACATATTTAGTGCATGCTTGTAAGTTTAAACTCAGTGTGCTCCTGTACAAGTCCGTCCCGTCCAGTTATTTAATGAGCTTTATCCACAATTACATCATAGCACAAAAATGGCAATAAGAGTGGGGATTGTTTGTACAGATAGCCATTAGAGGGGATAACTTTTGAGATTTTCCTCGTTAAGAAAGTGAGAGAAATCTCTGGTAAGACTTGTTTGTTAACTGTCTTTCTATGTAGAAGCATGCACAGTTGCTCTTCTCGAACACTCCAGATCTGGTTTTGAAAATAAAACCAGAGCTAGGTAAATATCTAAAAGTGTGAAAATGCATTCCCCAACAGAATTTTCTCCTGCTGTCTTCATGGCAAACATCTCAAAAGCTTATCCCTTCCAATGGCTCTGTACAAAGTACCCCCACTTGTAATTGTGAATGAAACTCTTTTGGGACCTTTGAAATGTAGCCCACCTAACTGTGCTAGTGATGACGTGGTATAACAGGAAGAGTAAAATTAATGCTAGATGGCATGTTATGCACAGAAGTATCTTCTAAACTGTTTTATAGTTTAACTATCATGTTTTTTCTCACCAATCATCTCAACAAAGCCTCAAAGCTGCTCTTCATTTTCATTCACGTTCGTAAAGGACATACCCACTTTCAACTCAAAGGGATAAGCTATTCCTGGAAGTCTACAAGGCCTGTACCAATGTTTTTCAGTTATTAAATGCCTGTAAAACTTGAAGAGAAAGTAAATCAAAAAGTCTAAGGAGAGTCGTGTCACCCATGTTTCAGCCTGCCAGAAAGAAATCACAAAGTTTACTCGTAACTGTTTATTACAAACTTCATTTCGCTTTTCTTACGTACAAGCTGCTTTTATCATTTAACGATTTTGCTCACGTAGGTGCGTATGGACCAACATAGATAAGTAGATAGGCATGCACACACACACGCACACGCACGCACACAATGACCCACACACACTGCACACACACACACTGCACTACACACACACGCACACACACACACACTGCACTACACACACACACACACACATGCACACTACACACACACCACCACACACACACATACACACATACTACACAAATACACACACATACACATGCTACACACTACACAGAGACACACACGCACGCACGCACGCACACACACACACACACACACACACACACTAATTCACACATACTGCACTACACACAGAAACACACACACTGCATACACACATACACACGTACTACACAAATACACACTACACCACACACGCTCTACACACTACACACACATGCTACGCACTACAAAGAGACACACAGACACACACTGCACTACATACAGGTACACACACACACACACACACACACACACACACACACACACACACACACTGCACTCACCACACACATACTACACACACACGTACACTGCACACACACACACACACACTCTACACACATACCTTACACACAGACTTTCCACATACTACACAGAGACACACGTGCGCACACTACACTAAGGCATGCACACGAACACTACACACATACCACACACTACACACACACACACTACACACATACCCTACACATACATGCTACACACACACACACACACTACACATGCACACACGCTATAGTAGTGTCATGTAGTTTAGCAACAGTAGACACATGTACACAGAGACACATGTAGTCATAATGTAATGCTGCTACATGTGTCTCTGTATGTGATACATGGATACACGTGTCTCTCACTACATGTTTCTCTGTGTAGTGTCATGTACTATAGTAGTGTCTATAGTTTGCATACTGCAGTTTCACACCCATCCCAGAGTCTAATTTTCATTACATCTCTTTTTTACAGACATGCTACTGGGCACCCAAGGATTACATGTTACTGCTGGTGAGTGTACTTATATGCTATACACATTTATTGGGTTTGACAAATCCGACATGAAGCAAGGCCATTTGGTCTTTAGCAACTTTTTGGTCTCATTCAAAACTCTGTGGAAGTGAAACAATATACAGTCACTGTAACGGATTGCATTTTAAAATGTATATCCTACAGTATGATAATACTGTATAGTTCTGCAACCTCTCTCCATGAGACTTGGACAGTTCTCCTGTGGTTTATTGAAGCTCAAGCTCCTGAGTAGTGCACAGGCATCCCAGCTCTGGTTTACTGGGTGGCAAGCATTGTATCTGTGCTTCACATGGCTCTTCTTTTTTTTTGCTTTGTTAGTGTGTGCATATGCGTATGTGCGTGTTGGATAATGTAGTCCAAAAGTATGTGTGTGCATGTGCTTTCTCCATTTTCCGTTTTGTTATATCACGTTCAACTCTAACTTTGTAGGTGTGCTATAAGAATCTGGAGATGTATGTGTTATAGAGAAGACACCAAGGAACAAGATGGTCGATTCGAACCATGCTAGACACAGTGTAGTGTTTCTCAATGTAAGCTACATTCTGTTCTGTGTTGCTGCTTATTATCATGTGTACTGCAGGTCATCAATACTCTTGAGAACTGTTTCCTAATACTGCTAAAGGATATTGTGACAAACTTGACTTTTCACGTGTAATGTGTGCTATGAAATAGTGTTGTATAGTTCATTCAGAGCTTTGTTAAGAATTCCAATTTATACTTACGGTTTGTTACTGGGGTTTTGCATAATATGGAGCTACACCGTTCAAACTCTTGATAATGTACCCAATGATGACACTACTACCTAAGATGACACTACTAGCTACTGTACACCATGTAGGGTGATATAAGGGTGTTTGAGTGGGTGGGGCACCACTTTTGGCTGAATAATGCAAAAAAAAAATTGCAAACTCAATCTTGATGAAACAAAAGGTAGAAACATGCGACACTTGGTGTTTATTTATAATGGCAATTCAGGTTAACTTTTTCCGTATTGAGTGCCTCTAAATAATCATTGTTGTGTTTAGCTTTGTTTATGTGTCTCTGTAGCTACCTTGGAAACATTCTTAAACTGTATTATGAAGGTGCTTATTGATCAGTGTATTAGGTCCCTATTACCTCTGAGATAGGATAACCTCCTTGTAACAGTAAAATATCAACAAACTTGCAATTGGTTGGTCCCAAAGTGTCTGTTAAATTAATATAATATTAATTATATAGAGGTTATACTGTAATGTCACTATTGCTGCCAAACATGACACCACTAGTTACACACTGTAGAATGATAATGTCACTATATAGTTAGCCAACATGACACTATTATAGTTGCACACTGTAGTGTGATAATGTCACTATAACAATAGTTACCTAACATGACACTACTAGCTATGCACTGTTTGGTAATAATGTCACTACATGACACTACTACTTACACACTGTAGGGTGATAATGTCACTACAAGACACTACTAGTTACACACTGTAGCATAACACTACTAGTTACACACTGTAGGGTGATGATGTCGCTACAAGACACTACTAGTTACACACTGTAGGGTGATAATGTCACTACATGACACTACTACCTACACACTGAAGGGTGATGATGTCACTACTAGCTACACACTGTAGCATGACACTACTAGTACCACACTGTAGGGTGATAATGTCACTACAAGACACTACTAGCTACACACTGTAGCATGACACTACTAGTTACACACTGTAGGGTGATGATGTCACTTCATGACACTACTAGTTACACACTGTAGGGTGATGATGTCACTACAAGACACTACTAGTTACACACTGTAGGGTGATAATGTCACTACATGACACTACTAGCTACACACTGTAGCATGACACTACTAGTTACACACTGTAGGGTGATGATGTCACTACAAGACACTACTAGCTACACACTGTAGCATGACACTACTAGTTACACACTGTAGGGTGATGATGTCACTTCATGACACTACTAGTTACACACTGTAGGGTGATGATGTCACTACAAGACACTACTAGTTACACACTGTAGGGTGATAATGTCACTACATGACACTACTAGCTACACACTGTAGCATGACACTACTAGTTACACACTGTAGGGTGATGATGTCACTACAAGACACTACTAGTTACACACTGTAGGGTGATAATGTCACTACATGACACTACTACCTACACACTGAAGGGTGATGATGTCACTACTAGCTACACACGGTAGCATGACACTACTAGTACCACACTGTAGGGTGATAATGTCACTACAAGACACTACTAGCTACACACTGTAGCATGACACTACTAGTTACACACTGTAGGGTGATAATGTCACTACAAGACACTACTAGCTACACACTGTAACATATATGACACTACTAGTTACACACTGTAGGGTGATAATGTCACTACAAGACACTACTAGCTACACACTGTAGCATGACACTACTAGTTACACACTGTAGGATGATAATGTCACTACAAGACACTACTAGCTACACACTGTAGCATAACACTACTAGTTACACACTGTAGGGTGATGATGTCACTTCATGACACTACTAGTTACAAACTGTAGGGTGATGATGTCACTACATGCCACTAATAATTACACACTGTAGGGTGATCATTTCACTATACTATAGTTACCCAACATGACACTACTAGCTACACACTGTAGGGCGATGATGTCACTACATGACACTACTAGTTACACACTGTAGGGTGATGATGTCACTACATGCCACTAATAATTACACACTGTAGGGTGATCATTTCACTATACTATAGTTACCCAACATGACACTACTAGCTACACGCTGTAGAGTGATGATGTCAATACATGGCACTACTAGCTACATGCTGTAGAGTGATGATGTCAATACATGGCACTACTAGCTACACACTGTAGGGTGATGATGTCACTATAACAATAGTTACCCAACATGACACTACTAGTTATTATACACACTGTAGGGTGATGATGTTACTACATGAGACTACTAGTTACACACTGTAGGGTGATGATGTCACCATTTGACACTACTAGCTACACACTGTAGGGTGATAATGTCACTACATGACGCTACTCAGTAGTTACACACTGTAGTATGATGATGTCACTACATGACACTACTAGTTACACACAGTAGAGTGATAATGTCACTACATGACACTACTAGTTACAAACTGTAGAGTGATGATGTAACTACACAACACTACTAGTTACACACTGTAGAGTGACGATGTCACTATACTATAGTTACCCAACATGACACTACTAGCTACACAATGTAGGGTGATAATCTCACAGCATGGCAATACAGCTAATACTCACTGTATGGTGATGTAATGTCCCAACATGCCACAATAACTAGTGTCATATATGTTGGGTACGTAACAATATAGTGACATCATCACCCTACAGTGTGTAGCAAGTAGTGTGTTGTAGTGACATCATCATCCTACAGTGTGTAACTATTAGTGTCATGTAGTGACATCGTCACCCTACAGTGTGTAACTAGTAGTGTCATGCTACAGTGTGTAGCTAGTAGTGTCTTGTAGTGACATCATCACCCTACAATACAGTGTGTAAGTAGTAGTGTCATGTAGTGACACTATCACCCTACAGTGTGTAACTAGTAGTGTCATGTAGTGGCATCATCACCCTACAATGTGTAACTAGTAATGTCATGTAGTGGCATCATCACCCTACAGTGTGTAACTAATAGTGTCATGCTACAGTGTGTAGCTAGGAGTGTCTTGTAGTGACATCATCAACCTACAGTGTGTAACTAGTAGTGTCATGTAGTGACATCATCACCCTACAGTGTGTAACTAGTAGTGTTATGCTAGAGTGTGTAGCTAGTAGTGTCTTGTAGTGACATCATCACCCTACAGTTTGTAACTAGTAGTGTCATGTAGTGACATCATCATCCTACAGTGTGTAACTAGTAGTGTCTTGTAGTTACATTATCACCCTACAGTGTGTAACTAGTAGTGTCATGCTACAGTGTGTAGCTAGTAGTGTCTTGTAGTGACATCATCACCCTTCAGTGTGTAGGTAGTAGTGTCATATAGTGACATTATCACCCTACAGTGTGTAACTAGTAGTGTCTTGTAGTGACATCATCACCCTACAGTGTGTAACTAGTAGTGTCTTGTAGTGACATTATCACCCTACAGTGTGGTACTAGTAGTGTCTGGTAGTGACATCATCACCCTACAGTGTGTAACTAGTAGTGTTATGCTACAGTGTGTAACTAGTATTGTCATGTAGTGACATTATCACCCTACAGTGTGTAACTAGTAGTGTCTTGTAGTGACATCATCACCCTACAGTGTGTAACTAGTAGTGTTATGCTACAGTGTGTAACTAGTAGTGTCTTGTAGTGACATTATCACCCTACAGTGTGTAAGTAGTAGTGTCATGTAGTGACATTATTACCAAACAGTGCATAGCTAGTAGTGTCATGTTAGGTAACTATTGTTATAGTGACATTATCACACTACAGTGTGCAACTATAATAGTGTCATGTTGGCTAACTATATAGTGACATTATCATTCTACAGTGTGTAACTAGTGGTGTCATGTTTGGCAGCAATAGTGACATTACAGTATAACCTCTATATAATTAATATTATATTAATTTAACAGACACTTTGGGACCAACCAATTGCAAGTTTGTTGATATTTTACTGTTACAAGGAGGTTATCCTATCTCAGAGGTAATAGGGACCTAATACACTGATCAATAAGCACCTTCATAATACAGTTTAAGAATGTTTCCAAGGTAGCTACAGAGACACATAAACAAAGCTAAACACAACAATGATTATTTAGAGGCACTCAATACGGAAAAAGTTAACCTGAATTGCCATTATAAATAAACACCAAGTGTCGCATGTTTCTACCTTTTGTTTCATCAAGATTTAGTTTGAAATTTTTTTTTTGCATAATTCAGCCAAAAGTGGTGCCCCACCCACTCAAACACCCTTATATCACCCTACATGGTGTACAGTAGTTAGTAGTGTCATCTTAGGTAGTAGTGCCATCATTGGGTACATTATCAAGAGTTTGAACGGTGTAGCTCCATATTATGCAAAACCCCAGTAACAAACCGTAAGTATAAATTGGAATTCTTAACAAAGCTCTGAATGAACTATATAACACTATTTCATAGCACACATTACACGTGAAAAGTCAAGTTTGTCACAATATCCTTTAGCAGTATTAGGAAACAGTTCTCAAGAGTATTGATGACCTGCAGTACACATGATAATAAGCAGCAACACAGAACAGAATGTAGCTTACATTGAGAAACACTACACTGTGTCTAGCATGGTTCGAATCGACCATCTTGTTCCTTGGTGTCTTCTCTATAACACATACATCTCCAGATTCTTATAGCACACCTACAAAGTTAGAGTTGAACGTGATATAACAAAACGGAAAATGGAGAAAGCACATGCACACACATACTTTTGGACTACATTATCCAACACGCACACACGCACATCAACAAAGCAAAAAAAAAGCAGAGCCATGTGAAGCACAGCTACAATACTTGCCACCCAGTAAACCAGAGCTGGGATGCCTGTGCACTACTCAGGAGCTTGAGCTTCAATAAACCACAGGAGAAATGTCCGAGTCTCATGGAGAGAGGTTGCAGAACTATACAGTATTATCATACTATAGGATATACATTTTAAAATGCAATCCGTTACAGTGACTGTATATTGTTTCACTTCCACAGAGTTTCGAATGAGACCAAAAAGCTGCTAAAGACCAAATGGCCTTGCTTCATGTCGGATTTGTCAAACCCAATAAATGTGTATAGCATATAAGTACACTCACCAGCAGTAACATGTAATTCTTGGGTGTCCAGTAGCATGTCTGTAAAAAAGAGATGTAATAAAAATTAGACTCTGGGATGGGTGTGAAACTGCAGTATGCAAACTACAGACACTACTATAGTACATGACACTACGCAGAGAAACATGTAGTGAGAGACATGTGTATCCATGTATCACATACACAGAGACACATGTAGCAGCATTACATTATGACTACATGTGTCTCTGTGTACATGTGTCTACTGTTGCTAAACTACATGACACTACTATAGCGTGTGTGGTGTGTGCGTGTGTGTGTGTAGCATGTATGTGTAGGGTATGTTTGTAGTGTGTGTGTGTGTGTGTAGTGTGTGGTATGTGTGTAGTGTTCGTGTGCATGCCTTAGTGTAGTGCGCGCGTGTGTGTCTCTGTGTAGTATGTAGAAAGTCTGTGTGTAAAGTATGTGTGTAGAGTGTGTGTGTGTGCAGTGTACGTGTGTGTGTAGTATGTGTGTGGTGAGTGCAGTGTGTGTGTGTGTGTGTGTGTGTGTGTGTGTGTGTGTGTGTGTGTGTGTGTGTGTGCGCGTGTGTGTCTCTGTGTAGTGTGTAGCAAGTGCATGTGTGTGTGTGTGATGGTCTGTGTGTAGTGTGCATGTGTGTGTGTAGTGTGTGTGTGTGTGTGTGTAGTGCAGTGTGTGTGTGTGTGCGTGTGTGTGTGTGCAGTGTGTGTGGGTCACTGTGTGTGTGTGTGTGCGTGTGTGTGTGCATGCCTATCTACTTATCTATGTTGGTCCATACGCACCAACGTGAGCAAAATCGTTAAATGATAAAAGCAGCTTGTACGTAAGAAAAGCGAAATGAAGTTTGTAATAAACAGTTACGAGTAAACTTTGTGATTTCTTTCTGGCAGGCTGAAACATGGGTGACACGACTCTCCTTAGACTTTTTGATTTACTTTCTCTTCAAGTTTTACAGGCATTTAATAACTGAAAAACATTGGTACAGGCCTTGTAGACTTCCAGGAATAGCTTATCCCTTTGAGTTTAAAGTGGGTATGTCCCTTACGAACGTGAATGAAAATGAAGAGCAGCTTTGAGGCTTTGTTGAGAGGATTGGCGAGAAAAAACAAGATAGTTAAACTATAAAACAGTTTAGAAGATACTTCTGTGCATAACATGCCATCTAGCATTAATTTTACTCTTCCTGTTATACCACGTCATCACTAGCACAGTTAGGTGGGCTACATTTCAAAGGTCCCAAAAGAGTTTCATTCACAATTACAAGTGGGGGTACTTTGTACAGAGCCATTGGAAGGGATAAGCTTTTGAGATGTTTGCCATGAAGACAGCAGGAGAAAATTCTGTTGGGGAATGCATTTTCACACTTTTAGATACTTACCTAGCTCGGGTTTTATTTTCAAAACCAGATCTGGAGTGTTCGAGAAGAGCAACTGTGCATGCTTCTACATAGAAAGATAGTTAACAAACAAGTCTTACCAGAGATTTCTCTCACTTTCTTAACGAGGAAAATCTCAAAAGTTATCCCTTCTAATGGCTATCTGTACAAACAATCCCCACTCTTATTGCCATTTTTGTGCTATGATGCAATTGTGGATAAAGCTCATTAAATAACTGGACGGGACGGACTTGTACAGGAGCACACTGAGTTTAAACTTACAAGCATGCACTAAATATGTCACAATGCATGGCCAATCTTAGGGTAGAATAATTCACTACCATGAAACTTGACAATGATACAATATACAAATAGAATTTGTGACACAAAAGATCTAGAGTAGTAGAGAAGTCAAGGGCATTATGTAGTGTGGAGAACAACTATCAAATGAGTATATTCATACTTTCATTTAACAGTTAAAAAAACTTACAATTAGAATTTTTCCTGGGTATGTGATACCAGTGCTCTATCATCTGGCTACAAAAAAATAAATCAAGTGCATTACACTGCATATACCGTATTGCCTAAATATTTCAAGGGGAAACTTTTTTTTTTGCTGATTGTGCAGTGTTGGGGGGGGGTTATCAGCAAAATTTTATCCTTGAAATATTTAGACCTCCCATAGAGAGTAATACATTTGGGTAGTACAGTGGAACCTGTGTTACGGTCACCTGGATTAAGCGGTCACCTTTGTATAACGGCCATGGTCATGAGGTCCCAAATATTTTCCAATACAAATGTATGCATTGTGGTCTGCATTAAGCGGTCACCTGTCTAACGCGTATAACGGCCAACCAAGAATTTGCCCATGAATCACTGTATACATAACTTTCTTCTTCGTATAGCGGTCGCTACCTTTTATGGTGGCTTGTTAAGCAAATTTCCTGGCACCATGGCATCATTTCAATTAATGCGCGATTATCACACTTCCTGCCTTTCAATGAATACTATATAATCTATCAGTCTTCATTGCTTAATCGTATTCAATAGCTATAACCAACATCCATAACAGGCTCACCTTGCCATTTCTGTACTAAAATATTACTACATTGCGGTTGGCGCGAGCCTCTTTATAATAATTACTCATTTATAACGGTCATAGCCACTAAAATGTTGCTGACCACCTTATGCAGGTTTTCTCTATAACAGCCACCTGTATATGTGGCCCGGTCTGCGAAAAGGGGTCTTATAGCCTTTCCAAATAGTCAAGTTTGACTAACCGTAACTCCTCATGTTTTCAATGTATCACTTTCATACTACACCAAGCGATAGTGCTATATTAGGGGTATAAGGGGATCTAATTTCAAGGTGATACCACATTTACAAGTCAAGTTACAGGTAGTCAAGTACATGTAATTGAAAAGGCTATAAGACCCCTTTTCGCAGACCGGGTCACATATAAAGGCCAGATATATCTGGTCCCAAGGTGACCATTATAGACAGGTTCCACTGTATTTGTGAAAATTTTACCTTTAGCAACACTTAACCCTTAAACCTGCATAATCAAGAAAACTGGATTTAAACTTAATAAATACGCATGCCTTGCATAGAGCACTGTAACTTTTGAAGCATCCATTCTATGGCTATGCGATTTACATTATTCTACTTGTGATGGAACAAGGATTAAAATGATACCTAGAGTTTTACCCTAATGTTACATGGTGAGGCCATGAAAATAACTTTCTGGTAGGGAACCTGCAAACTTTTTATTACATACCTCTATAAAATGGTCGATGACTCGATGGTAGTTGCTCCTATCACCTTGCAGTGACTTCCATTGGACTTGTCGTGACCCTTGACTTCTACATACAGCAAAAACTTAAATGAAAATTTCAACAATTTGTTTGGATAAAAGCAACTATTAAACTTTCGTGCTGTAAAGTTTCCCACCCAAAGCTTCTTTTTCCTAGGAGCTTCAGTGATTATATCAGACCATGTATGGAATTATTGGTAAACACCACTTGTCACCCTTAATCACTCACAAACCTTAATGCACTAGTTTGTAATGTACCGGACAGTAAACCAGCCACGTCTCAGGATATTAAACTAAAATTTTAACACAAGATAGATAAGCACCCAATACCTCATTTAAGCTATTAAACAGAAAATAAACCAAAAAGGTAGGTTTCCAAGATCACGTTACAATTATTGAATGTAAAAGTGCTACTTGAAATGATGCTTGTACTGTCCTATGCCAAAAATCCCTTGTTTAAAGGATGAAGATCGTACAATACAGGATACATTAGAGTGACACCTCCTTGACAGTAGGTAGTATAGGCATGCTGTCTACTTCTAATAACGATACAGTCGAGTCCTTTGTGGAGACTTAAACCCATACGCATGCCATACAATGGTGATGGGATAAGGTAGAGGTTTAACCAGTTTGTATACAATGCATTTATTGCTCTTTCTACTCCACAACCCACATTTTTTAAAAAGTTGGTAGCCAATACTACTGGATTTATTTTTTTTGCGCGATTTTTTTTTTGAAATATAACAAGTAAATAAACAAGAAACAGCAATTGAAGTACATGTGATGGAAGCATGCACCTGACCCTCACACATTGCAAGGTCAAGTGCTGCGATAGTAACTGGACTGGCAGGGTTACAATAAAGAAAAACTGGTGGAGCATCTAATCCAGGACACTACACTACTGGTCTTTCTAAGCAGCAGGCAGAAATGCTAACGTCTTGTAAGCAATACTAGCCGCACCTCCCATTCCCCCAAAAAGTAGGGAATACCAATGGGGTGAAGGAGCCCATTTCAACATCACTCACTATAATATAGCTAAGATCAGACCGACTTTCTTCTTTTGTGTGTGGGTGGGGAATAAGTGATCTAGTACACTTCCCATAGAATTTCTGTGTAACGTTTCACCAGCTCTATGGTGGGTGCTGATTGGCCACTTATTCCGCACTCACACACTAAGAAAAAATTCTGTCTGGTCTACGCAAGACTACCATAGCCACGCCAACTGGTGCATTTTATTTAGAGAAAGTAGTCTGGTACCACACTAGCCTTTCAAAACAATATAATCTCAACGTGTGTATCTACTTATCCTACTTACCTTTAGTCCGTTTGAGCAGTTCTCTCTGTGTGCTGACCACTCCTTGGGGGTAGACTTGAGTTCTGGACAGAGCCTGGTACCACTACATCACGTGCGTACTGAATGAACGCAAACTTTTTAATTATTTGCCATGTCAGGAACAGAGGAAATTAACGCCTCGACGTGTTAACAAACCAGGTCAGCAGTGTTTATAAATTCTTAAACTTTGAGCATTGAAACTTATGCAATTGGAATTTGCGAATTCCAATTGCCTAATGTCCTAGTGACCAAACGGTAAAGTAAATAGGCCCTTCGCGCGCTGCGCGCGCGAAGCGCCTATTTACTTTACCGTTTGTAATATTAGACTTATAATTGGCCCCAAAATACACGGATCAATTTCCTATTATATATCAGTTACATTTTGCTCAACAACCTGCGTGGGGATGTTGGATTATCAAGCAATATCAGACAGAAAAAGTCTTATTTCATTGGTGCAGCAAATTAAATGGTGTCAGATTACAGAGATATTCTGGATTAGATACAGGTATTGAATTAGAGAAGTTTCACAGTAATAGCTTTAAAAAATATAATAAGAACAATGCTTATATAGTATGATATGCACTAATATACTGAGTTGCTATTGCATGCATAGGGTGGTTTCAAATATTCTTCAGTGATAGATACAGTGTGCTAAACATTAGTGATACTATATATTTGCAAGTTCATATATAATCTAAATAGCAGGCACCAGCCTATTATGCTGGCATAATTTTGAGCATAATAGGTGCCTGAAAGCATCAAGCATAATGCTAGCATGATAGGCAGAATAATTGTCATACTGCAATCGAAAATGCATGTCACAGAAAAAGGTTGACTTGCAATAATAGACAGGGCCGCCCAGAGAAATTAAGGGGCCCAGGGCAAAGAGTTAAAGTGGGGCCCTTGACCCAAGTTGTAAGATGAAGACCAAAAAAAAAAAAAAAAAAGATCACAACCTGCTGGCAATGACAATAACTATATACCCATCACCAACCATATCTCCTTATCTATAAGCTTGCTACACTGCTCCTCTGAAGAATACTGTGACTGCTCTATTAGAGTATTTAGATCTGACTGCTCTATTAGAGTATATCGATCTTTTAAACAGGTATTCAGGGGGGCCTTCATGGGGCCTCCTGGGGCCCCTTTCAGGCTGGGGCCCGGGGCAAAATGCCCCAGTTGCCCCCCCCCTGTGGGCGGCCCTGATAATAGAACAGTTGATGCCACTGATATAGCATTAAATAGTTATCTCAAACCGCTGTTATTATAGTTTACAATGCAGCCAAATTCTTAATGCACAATGAGTACTTTTCACATTTAACCAGTTGTTCATAAGCCAAAGTTTATCATTATCCATTAGAAAGTAACAACACATAGGAACTGTGGCAAAAATTTTGAGCATAATAATAAGCATAATATGTAAAAATTTTAAGCACTGCAGCATAGCACAATAGGCAAAATTAAAAGCATAATAGGCTGGTGCCTAATTTAGGACTTATTTTTGACTCTACTATGTCTTGGACTCATCACATTGCTAATGTGTGCCATAAAATGTCGTATACTAGCTATCTATGTTTGCTTAGGTCTCACTGACATGTTATTGACAATAGTTTGGTGAAGATGTTATTGGAATCCCTGGTATTGTCTGATTTGTCTTACTGTGTAACAGTGTGGGGACCATCATTTTGAAGCACTCTACTGCAAAGACTTTAGAGGGTGCAGTAAGGTTGTGTTATGACCTAAGGAAATATGATCATGTGTCTGAATTTTATCATAGATTGCAATGGTTGCCATTGCCTTATTTTATATATTCAGTTTAAATCACTGTGTTTAATGTGCCACCAGTACTACCAAGTTAAATGTATTCCACTTGAACCACCAATTGTTTTCAGTGGAACTTCTTATATAGTACAAGGACACCAGTATAATATTATGTGACCGGATTTGCGAAAAGGGGTCTTATAGCCTTTCCAAATTTCCAAGTTTGACGAGTCATAACATATCATGCATGTGTTTAACCTATTGTCTTAAAATTACATCCATGAACAGTGCTATGTTAGTAATAGTGTAAGGTGACCATATTTCAGGTTGGTACCATACTCACAAGTTAAGTTATGGATTGCCAAGTACATGCAATTGGAAAGGCTATAAGACCCCTTTTCGCAGACCCAGTCACATATTTTGCAAACTTACCTATGTTCAGCTTGTGCTTTACTCAACATTTCTTTCATTATAAGACTATTCAATGGTGGAATGCATTACCATCATCTGTAACTGACTATTAATTCTCCATTTTATGAGTATGTGGATGTCCTTAAGCAGCACTGTGACTCACTCCTTTGATAATATTAATATGATTGTAACTATGTATGTTTTTTGTGTTATAAGTTGTTTACTTTGGTTGTCTTTGTATAATTGCTTTGTTTAGTTTTGTGTGTACTGTCTATATATTGTAATGTGTCCCTCTGGGCAAGGAAGAATGGCTGTAGCTGATTGCCTGGAGGTTAAATATATTAATCAATCAATCAATCAATAACAGAGTAAAGCGGTCACGTGACCAAAACCAAAAGCAACTGTACTATATGCCAATCTAAGGCACATTTCTTACCTAACGACTTGGTCATGTGACAGGCATTTGGATATTTTACTATATTAAAACTATGTTGATAGTGAAAGTTACAATTACACTTCAATAAATACTTTGTGACCGGATCTGCGAAAAGGGGTCTTATAGCCTTTCCAGATTCCTGGGTTTGTTTACTAATAACTCTATGCACATATGTTTGACTTATCACCTTCATATTACACCAAGCTATTGTGGTATATACTATATATGTTAGGGGTATCAGGTGACCAAATTTCAGGGTGACACCATATTCACAGGTCAAGTTATGGGTTGCCAAGTACATGTAATCGGAAAGGCTAAAAGACCCCTTTTTGCAGATCTGGTCATATAAGCTACCTGTATGAAATCACAACTTACAGCATTACAGCAATGCAGTAAAAAGAGACACCTTCGTATTGCATTGGAAACCATAGTGACTGAACAAAGCTAACTACCCCCAGACCTGCTCCACACATAATAACCTGTATGTTACATATATGTATCTAACTTTTAAGGTGCAAACAAAATATGACCACTGTGTATATTGCATTTGAGACCCTTCTGTGTACTTTTATAATGAGGGGTGTAGGCTTAAGTGAATTCTTTATCAACATAAACAACTATAGCACCCCATATCATTTCTTCAAATTCCAAACTCCCAAAAGAGATGTTCTAGAATGACCACAGTATAAATAAATTAGACCAGAAACTATGATAGCTATTACCATCTCCTTGTGAACCTAGAAACATAGATAAATATTGCCAGCTGTATTTGCAATTTTATTGCTACTGTATATACATTGATAATATGTGTCAGATTCCAGGGGTTGCAGCATCAGACCTCTTAAATTTCAGCTTTATATACTTACATGTAAATCGTACTGCAGTATTCATGCTGTATCCCCTAGCTGTATGACATGCAGCTATTATAGTATTACTACTGCTACTGTATAATAATGCTGATCAGCTGATGATGAGCACTTTCTTTAACAGTAACTCACAGTGCTTACTGTTACCAAATTCAATCTCAGAAGACTCTGTGGCGGCATGCCCCCAGAACTCCATTAATAGAGCATGTTGTCATGATGTTGAGTAGGCACCAGCCTATTATGCTGACATGATTTTGAGCATAATAGGTGCCTGAAAGCATCAAACATAAGCTAGTATAATAGGCAGAATAATTGTCATACTGTAAGCAAAAATGCATGCCACAGAAAAAGGTTGACTTACAATAACGATGGCACTGATATGGCATTAAGTAGTTATTTGACATGACTGTTATTATAGTTTCACAGTATAATGTAGCCAAATTCTTAATGCACAACGAGTGCATTTCAGTTGTTCATAAGCCAAAGTTTATCATTATCCATTAGAAAGTAACAAAACATGGGAACTGTAGCAAAAAGTTTGAGCATAATTATGAGCATAATAGGCAAAATTTTTTGAGCACTGCAGCATAGCATAATAGGCAAAATTAAAAGCATAATAGGCCGGTGCCTACTAAATAGACTACAGCAGAAATTTCTGCAATTGCAAACTTTAGTCTACAAAACACAAGCAATTGTCTTCACTATAATGATTCAATAAAAGTAGAATCCAGAAAGCTTAGTCGAAATGTGTGAATTCATACAAAAACATGCAGCTAAAATTTAGTGGATCAAGAATTTGCAAAATTTACACAAATTGTACCTCGTACATAAACCCGCCATTCAGAGTATTGACCTGCATGGGCATGTAACCCATGGTAGTCAATTGATCTATCCCTAAGTATCATACCTATTTAACATGTCAAATTGTTATACAGAATCAGTACACTTTATGTATCAACTTTAAACAGAGTGTAGGACCAGGTGTCTTACAGACTTTCAGCACTTGTGCTGTAAAGCCTTAATAAATATACTAATGTCCATTTGGTTCCACATGGGGTACTTTGAGATAATAAGTCACTCTCTATATGGAGACATATACATGAAATTGAACATCCTGGCTTCCTGGCAGACTCCTGTAAGCGTTTGAACGTTAATCGGATGGCTGCAGGTTTGAGGCTGCCTAGGTCATTCCAGTCATGGATTTTTTTCTCCTATCTCCACCTTTTCAAACACAACAAATTTCAACAGGCTGTAGGACCGGGTGTCCTACAGACCTTCAGCACTTGTGCTGTAAAGCCTTAATAAGAAAAATAAAGAGTATTAAAAAGTAAGCCTTCTTTCTGTACATTTTCAACTGTGCATGGGCGGGAGACAATATACTTGCATATTTTACCACAAAAATCATTGTAACTTTGTAACAGAATAAGATATAGACTTTCTGTAAAAACCAACTTAATCTTTAGGGAAACTGCTTCAATTTGACACCAAGTGTGTGGATTTTGGATCATACAAACATGAAATAGAGACAAAACTGACAGTTTTTGAACATTAAATTGCCTGTAAAGGTCACCAAAGGTCAAATCTGAGGTGGCTCCCTAGCAAAAAATGATCTTTGTCACACACACAAACTTTTTGCCAACTTTCATGCTTTTATCCAAAAGTGCACAAAAAAGCCTTTTTTAAAAAGGCTTACAACGCTGACTACTTGTAGAATGGTATTATTATAGTGTTTTTTATTTTTGTTCACTGTGATAGTTGAACATGGAAAAATAGCCATAACTTTTGAACAGAAAGACATACAGACTTGATTCAACTGTTAAATTACTTCTTGTAGTGTGCCATTTCATTTGATACTCATAATGACCACAATTGATTTCAAAATGTCATATTAAATTTAGTAATTAATTAATGCATAAAGGTCAGAGTTGGAGGTGGCTCCACTTCTAAAAATACTTACTAGGTGAAGTTCTATAATCCTGCCAACTTTGATGTTTGTACGTAAAAACCTACAATTCACCCAAATTTGTGCACAAATCTGCACTACTAATAGAACAGTCGCTTTGTAGTGAAATACTCTAATAGAACATTCACAGATTATAATGTTTCAAGATAAATTGTAAGAAATGTTGCTAACCTAGGAGCATAATGCAAGCATAATGGGAACACTGAAGAGTATAATAGGTGAAAACTTTGGGAAATTCCTGAAAGCATTTTGGACAAAATTTTGAGTATATTTGACTCCGCCTAGGTTACTAGGTAGCTACAAATAACCTTTTGAATTCATGTTATAATCAAGAAGTTACTAAGTTCAGTCAAAATTTGTAATCTCAGATAACTAACTGTGATATTTTCAAAACAACCTTGACTTAAAATTACCGAATTTGCCAATCACAGAATTGAAGGTTAAATTAGCTATCATCCTGTGGGAACGTTCCCCCAGACCTCCTAGATAGAGCATAGCTAGTTGTATCAATCAGCTTTCACTTTACTCACTCCCAAATATATATATATATATATGCACACTGTTAGTACCCCTGTTGAAAATTTCACTGTCAGAATCAGTTGGACTGTTGCTGTTTCTATAATTTGTTTACAATTACTTAAGCTACCATTCTAATTAGCACTGTGTAGCTACCAGTGTATTTGTGTCAGTGTGTAGCTACCAGTGAAGGTGTAGCTAAGGGAGCACTAATGACGAATTAACATACAAGGTATAGCTAGGGAGCAACAATGACCAGTCAACATACAAGGGAGCACTAATGACCAATGCATAGGTAAGGAGTTCTAGCTAGGCCAAGTCACTATACAAACTGTACCTAGGACTAGTCATATCATGCAATGTGTCAACATGTGTGGAGCTAGAATATAAGTCAACAAACAAAGAGGAGCTAGCTATAGCTAGTCACTGTAGCTAGAAAAGTCAACATACAAACAGGACAAGTCTATGTAGCTAAATAGACCACATTAACATGCAAAGTTTAGCTAGGAAATGTCAGAGTAAATTAGAGCAAGTCAACATGTAAAAATATAAAGCTTGTGTAACTGCATTATTATTCATTATAAGTTTATTAATTAATAAACTGTACATGTGTTACACTCTGTATAGGGTCTCTATGGATGAATAAATAAATGTATAAATTAATTAGATATGCATAGGATAAGTCAGTGTAGTAAGCTCATGCTTGCTTACACACTGTTGTAAGCTAGCAGTCATCATGCTATGTACAGCTAGTTAATGAAATAATGGTAATCATTTAAAGAGTATAATATATAGATACAAGTCATTACAAGTGATAAGCAAGCGTATCATTATAAAATTCTTTGAAATTCTTAATGAAGCTGTCATAATAGTTGATGTTTGATGAACCATGTAGTATTATAGCACAATTAGCTGTGTTATAGCCAATTAATTTGTGATTAATCTGATGGACCTAAGTGTCATACCTGTAGTTGAAACAATATACTCTAATAAAGCACACACATGCAAAACACTTAAACAGTCATAATTTCTGCTTAAACGTGGATATCATTAATAATTTATTTTGTTTCTAGTTCATTTTATAATGTAGATGTGAATTTGGCCCTTGACTTACTCAGTCTCCAAAGGATGTCATGGTTCAAGTGATCATGATCGGCAAAATTCAGTGAAACTGAAGCTACCTAGAGATTTAACAGATTAAGTGTAAGCATTTTTGTAAGATGGGAATTGAGGTTAGCTCAGACATGTACCAAACAATTGTAAGGCTACATTTGTCAATTGTATGAATACTATACATGAAAAGCTCATAATTCTTGGTCTAGAGCATTTGTAGACCAGTGATTAATCTGATGCTTATTAATTTGTGAATAGTTCAATAAATTACCCCAATTGAGCAAACATAAAACACTCTAATTAAACAGTCATTATTTTCAAGTAACTTTTTTTGCTAAATATTTCACCTGTAATGAAGTCCTTGACTCAACCTCCAAGGATATCAAAGTTCATGTGGTCATGACTGATCATGAGTAGCAACATTTGGTGAAAATAGTAGCCAAAGGCGACATTGCAAATCCAATATCATTATTATGGAAGTACTTAGTCTAGAGCATTATGCATATATATTATATTAATAACCCATTTGTACAGACATTTTAGTATATAAATTTTATGTACATCCTTCAGTTATATGTACTCTTCGGTACATACGTAGACATACAGTACATAAAAGCAGGGGAACAATGATTAACTGCATGGCTGGATAAAATCCCTGTGACAAACAACAAGTACATTTAAATATAAGCTACAATGTATTGTATTACTTCAACTGATAAACAAAAGTCTGTAAACAACATAATTATTACAATACATAATGTATTGTATCAGGATATGAGAGTAAATATCCAGCTAAAAAAAAAGTTCAACTACTCTAGTCACGTCGTCCAAGTGCATCATCACCTTCCTATCTACCAGCAATATTAGGAGACTGTTCTTGAGTCCACTGTGGTGGCCTGCAGTACACATGATAATAGCCAGGTAGCAACACAAAACGGAATGTAGCTTACATTGAAGAACACCTTTTCTACTGCAGTGAGAAATCAACTACATATCTTTTCTATCTTTTCTCTTGTTACATTCTCTCTTGCACACCTATGGGGTGGGAGTTGAAAATGATACAAAGAAATGGAGGCCACATCTAGTACAATATGTAGATGCATACACATGAATTACACATGCATGTTTATGCACTAGGCCAAAAAAATTTGGCCCTGACTGGCTTAGACAGTTTCCACTATAGCTACATTTGTGTATCAAAATATGTCACAGTACTTACATTTGAACATGCTACACACGCACACGCACATATACAAACATGCATGGAACAATATTTTGAGCTGGGATATATAAATAAATGTACGCCAGAATCATATGATCACATGGGATCATATATATGATTTGTTGTCTGTTGTATTCCATATCCAACATGTGTCAGTGCATCATTTGTTAGCTCACAATTCCACATTTTACAATTTCACAATAGTTTTCTCATCTAGTGTGGCTGCAGTTGCAAAAGGAAAAATTCTATAATGTTGATGCTTTAACAGATATGCCTTGGTGTAGTGTCTATACCCAATGACATACTTGGCAACCTGTGCACTACTCAGGACAATTCAGAATTTAAATTCCAGCTACCAGAAATCATTGCTAGAGTGTAAAGAAAGCATTACTGATCATTTTCATCTGGGAAGCCTACCAGTGAATTATTTTAGCACTAAGTCAATCAGAAATCCACTATTACTGGCAGTGACCAGAGCTGCACAAGCAATGCACTATTTAGATGGCACAATAATTACCTTGAACTTCACCCATGGTGATTATTGTGCCATTCCTCATGTCTTTAAAAAAAATAGCCAGATACCTGCATTTGTACAATAACCTATGTATACTTAGAGCAACTACCTATTGAAAGAAACAAACTAATCAAGCTTCTGCTAGCACATTGCTTATTTACTTGTTTATGCCACTAAACACAAATAATACTGAAACACAGAATTATAAATAAGATGCACTCTCCTGTCTTACTTCCAGTAGCCCACATCTGTACTTTCTGGTGGTCTGGCAGTGACGATTAATGTTTATTGAGTAACACAATCAACTATTGACCTACCCAGGCTGAGAAAGGTCAATAGAAACATTGAAAACCACGATCACATAATCAGGAGCAGCATGCATTGTTTAGAAAAATCATGTCCATAATTTCTGCAAGAATAGAAGCTGCCAAACAAATCAACTCACTACGATAATAGTTGTGCCTCATACGCATAGTTACTAACCTATGTAACACAACAGTTTAACTTCTAAATTAAAAATACAGCAACTGGAATTTGCTAATTCCAAATACCTTAATTCTACGTAAGAATCTTCAAGTTTTGATTAATAAGATTATGGATGGCGAGAAGATACATGGACCAACTACTCTATTAGATAAGTATGCATTCCAATTCTTGATACAAGCATCGACCAATAATAATGCACCTCCTCTAAAATTTAGTCAAAATGCTTCAACGAAGCATCAGAAAAAACTTGGTGCTTTTATCCGTGTAATAAATATTTCTGATGCTAAGTGACATCACTAAAACAACCACAGGAGGTAGGACCTGCATAGTATGGCTTGTATATTACTATCAGTCGCAGTATAAAAACAGCCAACAATGAAATTCACTAGGGCTCAGTGGGTATTTAACATGCTTCACATAAAGTTTATGGCCGTGTACTTTGTTTTGTAGGAGCCTATGTAGTCTGGTGCCATCTGCCACTTTGCAAAAAGTAAGGGTCTGGAGAAATACAGATCCCAAATGACTCTTAAAGCCAATTAGCAATGTAACCAGCACTTACATACACTGCCTAATTAAATTCCTTTTGAAATGATATGGGATCTGTAGACCTTTACTTTTGCGAAGGAGTGGGCAGCGCTAGACTAGGAGAAATGGTGAAAAATACTTTGTGTGTCTAACAGGGGCTCATTCAAAACAAAGATCTACCAAGCCCTAGTAAACTCCATCGTTTGTTGGTTTTGTATTACAGCTACAGTGGAACCTGTTAATCAGGACACTTGAAAATGAGGACACTTGTATAATCTGGATGGTCCCAAAATGTCCGTTAGCATGCAATCTGACCTGGAAAATCAGGACACCTTAATAATCAGAACACTTTTGTTTGGTCCCAAGGTGTCCTTAATACACAGGTTTTGCTGTATTGAGACTCACATGACACAAAATGCAATTAAAGTGAGCTGCATACCACATATCCCACTTCTTCTGGTAAACAACTGTTGGAATTTATCAAAAACACTGGCTCTTTAATTAGCATATGCACTAATAACCAATACTGCATACCTTCATCTCAGTACACACTAACAAAGTAGAGAATGGTTACAAACTCCATGCGCTATGATGTGGTTGTATTTCTGAGGTTAGGCAGGGACCTACTTCAAATGGACACTATAATGAGGTGGTCTTATTAATGAGGTCATGAAGTACACCTCAGCTATGTTCGAGAGCTACTTGACATGGACACTATAATGAGGTGATCTTATTAATGAGGTAATGGTTCCCCAGGTCTTGTTTGGAACCTAGGCACTATAATGAGATGGCCTTTATGAGGCCAAGAAATATGTTCATACAATTAAGTAATGCCACCATAAAAAGGTGATCACTAGTAGGTTTCACCGTTCACTGTTACACAAACATTAACAGCACCAATGCACACACACACACACTTGATCACAATAACCTCTGCATTACATTGGAGCAGTGACAACGTATCTGATATTCATCAGATGATATACAATTATCTTGGTGGCTATGTTGCAGTGATAACTGGGATATTGACATCATTGATATGAGCTATAGTGTACACGCACATTTAGATTCCTGCAAAAAATCAAGAAACCTCACTAATAAGGATACCCTGACACTTGTAGTGAATGGTTTTAATTATATTATTGTATGCATGCACAAGCACACACGCCTCACTAACAGTACCCACCAGGACACCACACTAATAGTAATAAGGCCACTTCGGTAATCAAAACACACTGATCCTTTGTATAATTTTTTTTAATATGATTGTATACAGATAAACTATAGACTGTTTAAACCAAGACAATGTACCTCTCTAATAAGTGACCATCATAATTATACACAATTCTTGCACTTGCAATTGCTGCTGAAGGCAGGCACAAGTTGTTTACAGTTGGGGCAAAATGATATACATAGCACAAAGGGTTGACCAGCGACAGTATTCTTAAATTAAATTTCTGAAAACCCTCCCCTACACTGTCAACACTTTCACATGGCAAGTACCAGCCTGGTGTCATATTGTCTAGTGATTATGCAACAATACCACACTGCTCTTCTATATATGGTCACTTTGTACTGTAGAAGTACTATCCTGTAGGATTGCTTATACAAATACTTCTAGTTAAAACAGCTTCAAGTCAATACAAAAATAAATTGTCTTTGTTGTGCTCATCTCATCAGAGGTATAGTTTTGTTGATCTTGCCTCCACTACTTTGCAAGGAATGCATTCTCATCCTTGATAATTATTAGAATAAAAATCTTGTCTTACTACCAAAATGCCTTCAATAGCTTATAAGGATGTCCCCTTGCTTCTTGTGAAGGAAGAATTTGTCTATACCTTTGGTGGCTACACCACACTATCAAGGCACTGATTACTTTTAGCATTACACTATTTTGATATTGATATATAATCAGGTTACCAGTTTTTCAAATGTGACCCAGTCTGGGAAACCAGTCGTATCACCCATGTCAGCAGATTTGATTCTTCACCCAAGCTGCATGAATAAGCTATCTAATTTCATAATCAAAATCATTTAGACTTGAGTGGTTTTGCTGGCTGCTTTTCCCAAGCTCAGTGGCGATCTGTATGTGTGGTGTGTCTTGCCCTCCTTCTGGGCCCCCGCCTCCCTCCCCTTTTAGAGCTCGCATGATACAGTCAACCTCAGTTCAAAAACTATCTAAATTGGTGTAAAGGAAGGAGAATTCGTGTAAAACATGTGAAAATTTGGTACACACAGCTTCAGGCGAGCTACAACACACTAACTGCTTAAAACCAGCATTTCTCAATACTTTTAATAGACAATAAGACCGGTTTTCCCAGACTGGGTCACAAACGTATTGTTGTACGCACATACACAGACCCCTGGAATCAGGACACCTCACTAATAAGACAACTTTGGTAATCAAAACACATTGATTTTTTGTACAAATAGACTTAAACAAGACAATGCACCTCTCTAGTAAGTGACCATCATATTATACAGAACTTTGACAATTCTTGCAGTTGCTGCTGAAGGCAGGCACATGTTGTTTACAGTTGGAGAAAAACAGTATAGCACAAAGGGTTGACCAGTGACAGTTAAATTAAATTTCTGAAACTCCTCCCCTACTACACTGTCAACACTTTCACATGACAAGCACCTGATATGTAACAGTTGATGCACAATTCTGTACTGCTATATGATCACTTGTAAAGTGTATGAAAGGTGAAGGGCTTGTACTGTGTAGCCTAAATATTCGAGGGGCAAATATTTCGAGGTTGAGCAATGTTGCTAAAAATAAAATTTTTGTGGATTTGCGAACACTTCCAAAATGTATTAGACTATATGGAGGTCTAAATATTTTGAGGGTAAAATTTTCGCTGATAACACCCAAAACCACAAAATCAGCAACCTTGAAATATTTAGGCTATACAGTATAAGTTCTGATCCTATATGATTGTTTAGAGACAGCTTCAAAAATAAATTATTTTTGCTGTGCTCTTACTGATATTTCCTCCACTACTCTATGCAAGGAAGTGCATATAGCTATTAATATTCTTTGAGAATAAAAATATTGTCTCACTACCAAAATGCCTTAAATAGCTTAAGGATGTCTCCTTGCTTCTTGTAAAAATTTGTCTATACTCTTGGTGGCTACACCACACTATCAAAGCATTCATTACTTTTAGCATTCCACTATAATTGATATTCAATGCCTCACATGTAGTAATTATTGTACTGATGCAATAAATGACCTCACCTAGCCAGTACCTCTGCTATTAAAGACACCTCACTAATAACAAAAGTGAATAATAAAAGAGAGAGTATCTAACTTCAGTACTGATATCAAAATGAGAACTTCAAGTCTTTACTGGTTATTATAGTAAACCCATACATTTTACGATTAAAGTGTTGATGGAGTAAGTTAACACTCAGTAGTGAAACTCAAAGTAGCTAGCTACTTTGACAGATCAAAGACTTCTCTTATAAATTAGAGGGAAGCCTATAGACTTGATGCCTTAGGCTATACTGAAGTTAGACACTCTCCTCTTTTATTATTCACTCCTACTAATAAATATAATCAGGACATCAGTTTTTCAATTGTGTTATAGCACACACACATACAGACCCCTGAAATCTGGACACCTCACTAATAAGGTCAATTTGGTTAAACACACTGATCTTTCATGTAAGCAAGACAATGCACCTCTCTAATAAGTGACTATCATATGCAGAACTTTGACAATTCTTGCACTTGCTGCTAAAGACAGGCACAATTGCTCACAGTTGGAGTAAAACAATATAGCACAGAGGGTTGAGATTAGGGTTCAGGTTGGAAACACCTAGAGTTCCCAGTGCCATCAGTCCCAATGGAGGAATTTTGGCTTCCCGTGTGTTCATTGGAAGTGTTAACATGTAATTTATTGGTACCTTCTTGTTGTAGAGCATGTGGTTCAGTGGTTGTTGATCGTTGTGTAGGACCTTTGGATGGTGAGGTCAGGTCAACAGGTTGAGCAGGAATGGCAGGCGGCACTCTTCCAGGCGAGTCCTTGTTGACTGGCTGTGTGTTTAACAATCTGTTCATTGCAGTTGGCTCTAAAGAATTAGAAGAGATTGGTTGACTCTGTGGTGGATTGCCACCCTTGTTCTTTCTATGGCGACCACTGCGTAACTTAAGGGACACTTGACTATCACTCATTATTACAATTAATTTATTAAACTTGAAAGAATTAAATGTACATACAAGAATTGTCACAAAACAAAATTAACTTATACAAACCATTAATGGTAAGGGAGATACAAAACAGAATACAGACAACAGACAAAACGGAAAACAGACAAAATATTACACAAGTTGTTTACAGTTGGAGTAAAACAATATAGCACAAAAGGGTAGTTGGAAAAGGCGGATACAGTCGGACACGGACACGGACGCTTTCAAAAAGCACTTTTACATTTATATAACAGTTATTTTTCATACCTAACGCTGATTTTACAGCTAGCACTCTTTGCTTCCAGACCCAGGCGTCGATATTGTCATAGCGCTTATCCATTTATAAGCGCATGTGCGAAGGACTAGACCAGCACTCCACAGCATGCCAAAGACCATATAGTGTTGTACACATGCTCTAAAGTCTAATACAGAGTTATATAGTAGTAGAGGTTAGCTTGTAAGCCCCGTGCAACTTAACTTAGCAGGCCAAATCCACAATCTTACGCCTTTTAGTATAAGGCGCAGGCGCTTATACCGAGTGTTGAGGGTTTCAAAGACCTGTCCTACGAGATTAGGTTGGGACGTGCTAGATTAATCTCTGTGACTCTGAATTAGATTTCTAGAGCACTTATACAACACTATATGGTCTTTAGAGTGCTAGTCTATCCTGATCTTTTGTATAAAGGCTTAGATTTAAACCACCTCTCTAATAAGGCCAGGCAAATTTGATTACTTGTTTCTCATCCACAAAAATTTGGATTTTCATGTAGGATGGAATTCATTTTTCAGTATTAAAGAAAATACACAAATCAAGCTGTCTAGTACTATGAATTAAGGTTTGCTAAAACCTTTTAAGAACTAGTACTTATGTTTTATGATTATTTCTGAGGTTAAAGTGGCATTTGCTGTGCAGTAAAACGATAGCCAGCCTTCTTAGCATCAAAATATGTGTGTACATGATTGATAACAGCAATTGAGAAACAAGTAATCAAGTTTGCCTAGCCTAAGTGACCATTGATAATTCTTGCGCTTGCTGCAGAAGGCAGGCACAAGTTGTTTACAGTTGGAGCAAAGCAATATAGCACAAACTTGAGGGTTAACCAGTATATTCTTAAATTACTAAATGTCTGAAAACCCTTCCCTACACTTTTCACAAGCGATTATTGCAGTAATATTACGTTTCAAGTATTCATTTACATACAAATAGCTAAACATGATTAAGACCACAGTGCACGGGTTACTAATTGCTTGTAAGTTGTATCTATAGCCCTCATTAATACAGGCCGGGTGAATTAACTGCGTGGGCATGCATCCTATAGCTAGTTAATTCTACAATGCTAGTTTTTCATAAAAAAGCAAGCCAAGTAGTTATAATACAGCTAGCTAAGCCAGCTTCTTGAGGATTCCACATCCCTCGCCAGACCTGCGGCCAGTGAAGCGATGATGCATGTAACTGGGCTACTGCCCGGGCATCATGGCAAAATCTGACACGCTGTTAAATTCAGACACTCCAATCTATTTATCATATAGTACCACTGCATAAACACCATAACTTACACGCACTTTAGCTAGCCTTCTTTTTGAGGAACAACCTGACCGCGTGTTTTATTCTCGAAACTGCAGATTCACGGACATGCCGGCAGCGTGCTGATTTATTAGAATACACACGAAGCAAGTGCATGCACTGAATACTTGGCTGGAAAAGAGTGACAACTTAAGGCTCTGTATTTAGTTGTTTTGCCTTTGTTATAAGTCTCTAACCATGCAACATATTTATACTATAGAAACATGGTTGACTGAAGAACAGGTATGGCTATAGGCTAGCTATATAGCTGTCAGCTTGACACCAGAATTGACTATGTGGCTAAATTTTTAGAATTAAACTGTAGGACCCCATCTCACACTACAGCTATAGTAAACTCCAACCTACAAAATAAGGCAAGTCCAAATTTTGGCAGTGTTTCACAGGTGTGTGGATGTTAATTACATGCATTACTCACAAGCTAGCTATATATATATATACAAATAAATGTATTTTATACTTTTAATTGTAAACAACTGATAAAGTATACAACACTGGAGTAACTACAACAATGGTAGCATATATACTGAACTAAAAGGATACAACAATGCATAGCCTAGTATACAAAAGTAACAATAGCATGTACAACAAAAGCATGTAGCTATATAGCTAAATAGCTGACAGCATATGTATACTGACAAAATGTAATAAAATCGCTGAATCACACTGTAATTAATACGGTTCACATGGCCACAAGTTATTAAATAGTCATTCCTGACTAACATTAACTTCTTGAAGACACTTGATCGTAGTCAAAAAATCATCTAGTCCCCTCAACACCATCACCTCGCTGTAGCCACGTTCCACTCTGCACGAGGGACAACATTTTGTAAGAGCATCATCTCCAACAAACCACCCATTGATGCAGGGCTCACAGCCAAGTATCACACGACAGCATTTAGTGATGACTATAGGTGGGTTGAGTGGCGATGTAAGGCATAAGCGACATTTAAAATTGTCCTTTATGCTTTTCTTCAAGCCAACAGGAATCGGCGTATCTTTAGTTAATTGAACGGTTTGCTCGAAGGTTTCCTTAATTTGCAGTAAATCGGACATTACATAATCTAGTTTTGATTCAGTATCTTCTAATTGTCTTTTCAGTGGATTACCCGCATCCGCAGCATTCTCATTCCATTCGGAAGGGCAAGATCTCTTTCGGCTGTTATCACTCGGCTCTCCCATTGCGGCACGTACATCATTAATAGAAACAGCGTACAACTTCCTTCTCGGAGACTTCCAGAAGTTTAACCCTATGTAGAACAAAGAAAGCTACATGAATGTCACATAGCTATACATTTAGCTAAATGTAGCTATCAGGGGATAACTATACCTTGAGTTGCTGAAGAGTCCTCCAGCCGAAGGCCCTCGTTTGTCACAATAACGCAGTCTTCACCCCATTTGTTTTTAATCACTGTGGAAATGTAACCCAAATTTGCTGTACCATCGACCAATTCAATAAACGCTACACTAGATAATTTAAAATTAGCAGTATGCCCTATCATAGTCATGGCAGCTCTGGTTACTTTCAAAGTACAGCTGGCCGCCTTCTTTTGACGAGTAACTGACCGCCAGGTAGGTGGGGACTGCTGCAGGCTGGAGCTAGGACCTTGTGCATGGAGAAGCGAAAGGTTCCCGGTAGGGGTTACGGCACGAGATACACTGGTATTGTTTGTAGATGGAGCTGCCAGAGGTCCCTCAACAAGTAGAGTAGCGTAACCTATGTTATTTACTTCATGTAAATTGAATTTACCACTGTCGTCTGGAAAGTATGGGGTGTCGTCTATGTCATCTTTTAACCAAGCTTCGTTGGGATCAACCTGTAACATACAACATGCCTGGGTTAGCTATAAACGTGTTAAAAATCAGCTATGCAGCAGCACTAGAGTCTATACAAATGCGCACTATTCAGTTCAGTAGCTCAGCTATACTGCATACATGCATGCAGAGCTAGCCATAGCTGAAGACACTGAAACCTCCGACGGCTGGGCTCTATACTGAGGTTTTCATCAGTGTTCGAATCCCGTAACGCCGTGCGTGACTGCGTAGAGCAGTTCGTAGATGTTATTCTATCACACTAACTAGCTTGGCATAACCACCTCTCATCATGTAGTGCTAACCGTGGTTAGCGTGATAAAAAGACCTCTACGCAGTGTTTTACGCAGTCACGCACGGTGTAACGGGATTCGAACACTGGTGGAAACTTCAGTAAATTCAACACCTCCGTAATGTATAATACTTCTATACCAAACAGGCAGTTTCTATACCTCTAGATCAACAATCTGACAAATTTTCTAACCCAAATGAGGCGCCAACTTAAACTGTACAGTAACTTACACGAAAGAGACGCCTTAGAATGTCTGTAGTAACTTGACTAATAGACAAATCTTGAGTCGACTGACCCCTTCGCAGCGTTACAGTCGGTTGTGAAGTCATAGGTTGTTCAGTCGCCTCGTTTTCAGTGTACACGCGAGCCAGGCGCGACGGTAGAGTAGCCCAGGTGTAGGTTGATGCCACCAGACCGGTAGAGATTCCCAACACTATATAGAACAACAACAGTACATCCATCAAAATAACTTTATGCGACAAGTACGATTTGCACATAGCTTTTATAGCAAGCTCCGTCAAACAACTGATGGGCGTTAACTACCTGATCATTAGCTAATTTTAGATGACGTAACTATATCGCGGATGTGGTCATCACGTTTATGGTGTCACGTGAAAATGGACCAATGAAATAACGATGACTCCCATCATCACTATACCGTAACATGAAGGTTCTTCAGGCTAACAAAGGTCGGATACTTTTTTGTAATGCACGCTCGATTTGATAAAGACGCTAGTTGTATACCTGCAGCTAATTGTTCCGTAATACCTTGTTCACAGGTATACTACCATCCAATTGGTTCATGGCCAATGCATGTCCGGTTTTCAAGAAAGAAAACCGTACTAGTACCGCAAGCTACCGACCAATATCACTGACTTCTGTGTGCTCCAAAACTATGGAACACATTATATATCATTCCATAATGGAACATTTAAACTCTAACAACATTCTCATTGATACCCAGCACTCTTGTGTTACCCAATTTATTTCACTGGTAGAAGACTTGTCATGTGCTCTAGACCAACAGAAACAAACCGATGTCATTCTCCTTGACTTTGCTAAAGCGTTTGATAGTGTCCCACATCAAAGATTATATTAGTTAAATTAGGACACTATGGTATCAACAATCACATCTGCCAGTTAGTCAATACTTGGCTCACCAGAAGGTCACAACAAGTAGCTTTAGATAGTACTTCATCTGATGCAATATCTGTTCACCCTGGAGTCCCTCAAGTGAGGTATCACTTTCAGAATGTTCAGACGACCAGTGATGAGATGCATGGATTCATCGAATTTTTGTTGCGGTTGGAGACATTAAATATCCAAAAGCAAACTGACTATAATATTAATTCACTTTCTTTATATTTTCTCAATTTTGAGCCTGTATACAAATAATTGAATTTTCCTAGTCAATAGAAATCCTAGAATAAGATGGGAGAGAAACTTATCTTTGTTTACCTATACTGTACAACGAAGAGTTCGTAATATTTGTATGGGGGAGAGTGTCTAACTCTCAGTATGGCCTGTACAAACACCCTGCGTAAAGTTCACCTTTCATCAAATCAACACCTTTACTGGGGGATAGAAAACTGTTGATTAGTGTTGCTGAAGAAGGTAAAGCCTTTGTTCTGAAATAAGGCCGAGGTGTTACTATAAGCAGGGTGTTTGGTGAATGCATTCAAGTTAGACACTCTCCACCTTATTATGAACTCTTGGTACAACTTCAAAGGAAAATGAAGAAAACATACAGATGAATCAATAAAATCACTACAGTAAGGTGAATTACAGACTAGTGAGATCTTGGTTAATTAATGACAGTGGTTGGAGATTAAGTGTGGTAGCTTCTTGTTCTTGAATATGTTGCAAAGTGGAAGTACAAATCAAAATGGGATATCAATTTCATTATGAAAAATTTGTGTACATAAATAATCTAGCATTACTATTTCATTTGTCCTCCACTTAAACATGCTACAACAGTACTAGTGTCAGTACATTGGCAGTGAGTCTACCTTGAAATTTCAACTCTAGAGTAGATCCAACACAGGACAGCCCGCACTGTAACAAATACATGTGATCCCATTGTAATTTCATGGACCAGCTGGACTGGGAATCACTTGAAAATAGACGAAAAAATTTAACCTGTTTTGTTTGAAGTGAAGCAAAACAGGTTAAATTTTTTTAACCTGTTTTGTATGTTTTCTTTTTTTTTTGCGTTACTAGTAATTTTCTGAACTATCTAACATCACACGGTAGAATCTACTCGTTGAAGATAGTTAGTTTTAAAGATATTACCAACGGGAAGCACTATTTGGAATGCCCAAGACGAAATGAGCACCCCTAAACACACGAGAAGGACTACGAAGCGGAAGCAACCAGTACACAACACTCCTCCGTCAGGCGTTGCTGGAAAAAAGACGAAGGGTACGCTCGAAGAAGACAACAAATGCGAGGTATGTATAGTTTGTGACTGCAGTATACTAGAGGCTAGTGAATCCACTGAGGGCCAAGACGCAGTTTTCTGTGAAGGGGACTGCCAAGGGTGGATCCATCGTATGTGTGCTGGTTTGTCACGCCCTGCTTTTGACAATTTGAACGAGTCCACCCCTTATTTGTGTTCATTTTGTACATGCACTAAGCAATACAAGGAAATATGTGATCTGAAGGAAACCGTAAAATCACTATCTAATAAACTAGCAAAATTAGAAGGAGCTCAAGAGCCTTTACCAGCCCCAATCAATGAAACTACTCCACCTGTTCCTACAAAGCCCAGTGAACCAAAAAGCCAGCAAGCAGCCCCACCTGAAAGAAAATTAAATGTAGTTGTGTATGGCCTAGAAGAAAACCCTTCCAATACTACTAGACAGGACAGGCTGCAAATGGATGTTAAAAGTGTTACATCAGCTTTTTCAAAAACTAGAAAGTCCTCCAATTGATGAAAGCTCAATCAAAGACTGTTATCGTTTGGGGAAATATAATCCGGAGGCAAACAGACCCAGACCTGTCCTAGTCAAGTTCTTAAGATACACAGATGCCTCCAGCATCCTGAACGGAAAGAGCAAGCTTTCCAAACCAGTTTTTGTGAAGCCTGATCTTACTGCTGAAGAAAGAGTTGCAGAATCTCTTTTGCTAAAAGAAAGAAGATGTTTGATAGAAAAGGGAGTAGCCAGGCAATTCATAAAGATCCGAAATCAAAGCTTATTCGTACTTAATAAACTTCATGCAACAATTCAGAACCAACAATTGCAACTTATGAACAGATTATCTGCAACTGCTACAAAAACGCCACCTCCTGACCAAGCTTCTAATTGACTACCTGCAACATGTAATAAGACTTCTAATCATTTAAAAATTCTACTTATAAATTTTCAATCAATCCGGAATAAAAAACCTGATCTGATAGCTTTGATTGATAAAGAGAAACCAGACATTCTTGCTGGAACAGAAACGTGGTTAACCCCAGATGTAATGAATAGTGAAATAATCCCACCTGAACTTGGTTATAATATCTATCGCAAAGACAGGCCTGATGGGTATGGAGGAGTGCTCCTAGCAGTTTCTAATAAGCTCTCATCTGTTGATCTACCTTCTCTCAGCACGGACTGCGAGATCATATGGGCAAAACTAATAATTTCTGGCTCCCCATTGTACATAGCAGCATACTATAGACCACATATCAATGACGAATACTCTCTCACCCAACTAGACTTATCATTACACCAATTAAATGAAACTACGAACAACCCCACTATCCTATTAACTGGTGATTTCAACCTACCAGGTATCGACTGGTCAGAAAGCCTCGTAAAACATAGCTCATCGTTCAGAGCAATACATGAATATTCATTAGAAATCCTGCAAGATCATGGACTTCAATAGCTTGTCACTTTTCCTACACGCGATTTCAACACGCTAGATTTAGTATCTTCAAATAAACCTTCCACCATACTCAACATTCAAAGCATAGCTGGAATTAGTGACCATGATATCGTTTGCTTTGAAGTAAATGCTAAAGTAGATCATACCAGACAAATCCCACGATCCATCTACATGTACAACAGGGCAAACTGGAATGCACTCAAAGAGGAACTTTACACCCTTCTCACATCCGACCACGTTGGCACTTTTGAAGAGACAAATGTAGAAGAGTTGTGGTCAAAATTTAAGCACTCCATTGCCCAGGTTGTAGACAAATATATCCCGCATAAACATACAAAAGCACGACGGGGATTGCCATGGATGAATCAAAACATCAAAAGACTGATGAGAAAACGGGATAGGCTGTATAAACTATGTAAAAATTCATTTTCAGAAGCCAACTATGCTGAATTTAAATCTTTGAAACATCTTGTCCAGAAGGAACTAAGATCTGCATACTGGTCTTATACAAATAACCTTATTTCTCCAGAAGGGCATCCTCACTCAAACCAGAAAAGGTTTTGGTCTTACATCAAAGCTCTAAGGAAGGAAAATACCAATATACCTGTGCTGAAATGCGATGGCACTAGTTATGAAACTAGTTTGGATAAGGCTAAAGTACTAAACCAACAGTTCCAGTCTGTGTTCACTAAGGAACCAAAATCCTCACTACCAGACAAGGGTCCCAGCCCCCATCCAACAATGTCTGATGTGAACACATCTGTAGAAGGCGTTTACAACCTCTTGCTTAACATCAACCCCAATAAAGCTTGTGGACCTGATCAAATACATGGAAGAGTACTTAAAGAAACAACTGATGTTATATCCCCCTTCTTAAGAACATTGTTTCAGTGCTCCTCAGACTCTGGAGTCATTCCTGATGAGTGGCGATCTGCAAATATTACACCAATCTTTAAGCAGGGTAACCGACAACAACCTTCCAATTATCGACCAATTTCACTAACTTCCATTGTCTCTAAATTATTTGAACAAATTGTAAACTCAAACATCATGAAACATTTAGAAACCAACAACATCCTAAGTGATCATCAGTACGGCTTTCGTCATTCTCGTTCTTGTGAAACATTACTTATCACACTATTACATGATCTATCCTGTTGCTATGATACTGGAATACAGACAGATATTATCTTCACTGACTTTGCAAAGGCTTTCGACACAGTACCACACCAACGTCTACTGTACAAATTAGACTGGTATGGCATTAGAGGAAATTTGAAAAACTGGATCTCCTCATTTTTGAATCATCGAACGCAGTGTGTTGTGCTAGATGGTATTTCATCTCCCAGATGCCCAGTACTGTCTGGTGTCCCTCAAGGCACAGTCCTTGGCCCTACTCTTTTCTCCATCTATATCAATGATCTACCGGAATCCATTTTACATAGTTCTATTAAACTTTTCGCTGATGACTGTATAATATATAGGGCTATCCGTACCCCTGAAGATGCTGAGAGGTTACAAGAAGATTTATGTGCGTTACAAGAATGGCAGCAGAGATGGCTGATGAGACTAAATGTATCAAAGTGCTTTACCATGACTGTTTTACATCCTAGAAGAAATAAAATCATTACTCCCTACAGACTACACAATCATTTCCTCTCACCTGTTGAACATTACAAATATTTAGGCATCATTATTCAGAGTGATTTGAAGTGGCACCTACATATCCAATCTATCACCTCCAAAGCAAATCAGATGCTTGGTCTGCTAAAGCGTAACTTGAGGACATCATCTATTCATCTTAGAGAGAGAGCCTACCTTAGCCTAGTACGCCCTAAACTTGAATATGCAACTACAGTCTGGAACCCTCATTTAACAACTGACAAGATCGTTTTAGAAAACGTTCAGAGGCATGCTGCACGATATGTCAAAGGTATATACTCCTATCATGCTAGTGTAACACAGATGGTTAACGAACTTAAGTGGGAATCACTAGAGTCTCGAAGAGAACAGCTCTCCTTAACTGTGCTATACAACATTCTTAAACAAAATGTCTATTTACCACCTGAATACATACCTGAGTTTCATCTACAGACATCACAGTACCAGCTACAGACCAGATCATGCCATATGTTCAGACTCATCGAACCATTTTGTAACACTGACACCTACAAATACTCCTTTATACCATCAACATCAAGGCAATGGAATGTACTACCTCGCTACATCTTTGAAGCGGAAAACACTGACATATTCAAATCTCTGCTACGTAACTATTATTTTGCAATCAATAGCTAACATTATTTATTATATTATATCTGTGTATATTCTTCTGTTTGTGAAGTTTTCACAGCAAAATTAAATAATAATAAAAAGCATGTGAAATGTTACTTAAGAAATCCTAGGTTCTTAGGTGGTATGTAATTAATGTGAGTGTTCCATTTCAGGTCTGACTAGATACATTGAAATTATATACACATCCTGGTCCAAATCACGTTTGCCTGGTGGCTACGGGCATGGTTTCACATGCGGCTTATAATAGAGATTTGGCTGATCTTGAAGTTTTGGCATTTAGCCTGATTCAAGGCTAGCAGTCAGACACATCCTTGAATTGTGCAACAGATAAAATCAGCTCACTATTGAATACGGCATTAGTCCACTGCACCAGCTGTTAGTATATAAATAACTCCATGCATACACTTCAGTGATGTTTGCAGAATATACCCTCCTTGCGGTCTGCCAAAATATTTGCTCCTCACACACTGCACAAAATTCTTCAAGTTTTAATTCAGCTGGCTCTTTCCTGTTACCAGTATCTTCCTGCTTGCTTTATTTATACACTGACTTATGACTTGAAAGACCGGCCCAGACTGTTTTCTAAAGTCTAAATAAGAAAAACAGCTCACATAAAGTTCCCTTCCGTAGATGAACCATGGATGAACATCACTGATACAGCTCATCCCATAATTAATACTTCGTTACTAATGACAACCAACAAAAACCCACAATCGATCCGTTAATTCTTTTTATCTTATGTTTTATCACCCACTGGAGGTGCCACTGCTAACTTATAAGGGAAGTTTCAGCAATGGTAAGTTGCAAGCTTCAATTTGAGAAAGCGTTCCGTTCCGTGGTTTAGTCCATCATTCCGTTCCTTTCCGTTCCTTTCCGTAGAATAGACCCCACCCTCGGATTTGCCACTATAATAGTACTGTACATTGATTGATGTAGCTATACTCGTGGTATTTCTTGTTTGCAAACAAATTAGCAGCACTATGGCCTGGGTTTTGCTTATTACGTCGCTTATTAGGTCGCTTATTACTGACAATTTTAGTAGGGGTTTCCTGAAACGCCTGGAAACCCCCCGGCACGTGCCTGATGATGTTGTGTCAGATTCGAATATGGCTACTTTAGAGTCACTTGGATCTTCTATGGAGAGTTTTATAAAAGAGAAAGTAGAAATAGAACGTTTCACTTACTCTGAGTTGAGCCAGCAGTTGCAGACAGCATATCCCGGAGAAAAGGGCTTCAGTGCACGCTCGTTACAGCGTTATTGCAGAGCAAAGGGAATAAGCAAGACATCAAAAATAGACGATAATATGTTAGATGATGTGGTGGCGGAAGCAGTTTCAATGGTATGGAATGATTAATTGTATTGCCGGAACTGGATAGTTAGCCATGATGGTGAAGCGGTAGGAAAAAGTTTTTTCTAATCGCAACTGGAATGACTACTGAGCTCTAAATATCAACAGTCTTATTGTATTGTAAAGCTCTAAAAGGTGTTTACAAAAGGAATTTAGCTACTAAAAGTCTACTACGTAGAATAGTGGTGGTATAGTTGTGACTTGTGAGACACTTAACTTCAAAACATTGAAAAATACCTAAAACTGTAACCCTGGTATTTCCCACTACTACTAAGGGAAAGTGTACCCATAAAACTACATTACCCTTAAAAATTCAAAAAAACTCCTGCCTTGTGGGTGGTCTTTAGATAAATTTTCTGGAACACTGTAGATGTGTGTATTATGAGACATATGGGGATATTATGAGATGCTGTGCTTGTAAGTTGACTATTTCATATTTAATTACGGTAGATTTCATATGTAAAGGGTAGCAGGACACTGTAGACAGTCGGAAAAGATTATTTGACTTCATATGTCTACTTTACATATTTGTACTCTTAACTACATAGTGAGTGGTACAAAGAGAATCATTGACAATATGTCAATATGATGTAGTACATTATAGGAGCTATATCATCCCATAATTAGCTAGATTTGTGATTGACTTATAATTACAGTGGAACCTGTGTTACGGTCACTTGGGTTATTTGGTCACCTTTGCATAACGGCCATGATCACGAGGCCCCAAATATTTTCCCATAAAAATGTATGCATTGTGGTCTGCATTAAGCAGTCACCTGTCTAACATGTATAACGGCCAACCAAGAATTCTCCTATGAATCACTGTATACATAACTTCATCCTTTGTATAGTGGTCGCTTCCTTTTATGGTGGCTTGTTAAGCCAATAGTCTGACTCCACAGCGGCACCGTTTCATGCTATACAAACTACCAGGCTTCATTGCTTAAACGTATTCAATAGCTATAACCAACGTTCATAACAAACTCACCTTGTCCTTTCTGTATAAAGACTATACTGTGTTGCGGTTGGCGCGAGCCTCTTAATAATACAGTAATTACTCATTTATAACGGTCATAGCCACTAAAATGCTGCAGACCACCTTATGCAGGTTTTCTCTATAACAGCCACCTGTATATAAAGGCCAAATATATCTGGTCCCAAGGTGACCATTATAGACAGGTTCCACTGTACTATCTATAATGATCTGAATAGGTTCTATCTTTTTACTCCTAAATCTGGACAAGTTATAATAACCGGAACCGGAATCAGCAATGGAACGGTCACTCTGATAACTCCACTATCAAGCACACTAGTTGAAGGTAAGTTTTTGGTGAGTTTGAGGTGAACTAGGGTTGGAGCCAGCGAAGTGAGCATCTCAGCAAAGCTGGGCCAACCCTATCTCGCCACAAACTCACCAAAAACTTACCTTCATACAGACAGTGAGACAGTGAAAGACATCATTATGCTTAACAGGCAAACCTTAGGTTAGTGTTAGTGTTAGGTTCGGATTCAGCTTTGGTTTCTTCACTTGGTTTAGTCATTCCGTTCTGTTCAGTTCCATTCCTGATTCTGGTTCCGGTTATTATAACTTGCCCTAAATCTGCAAGATTTAACCCACTCAACTTTTTAAAAGCTATGTGACCCATCACAATACCAGCCTCTACTCTATCAAACGGTAGGGATTGTGGTGAAACTTTTGTGCGCTGCCCAAAACTCTGCCTTTAAAAATCACCCTAGATATATTTTACACGACCAAAATCACCTTTATGGAATGGTGCTAGTCCATATAATACATAAAACAGCATCAAATGCAACAAAACACTTACAGGTGGCCGGATATAAAATTTTAAAAATCGCCAAAAACTTGAATTTTAGCCTCACTGCCTCACTCACTGACCACAGTCGCAAGGCTACAGGTCAAACGAAGCAGTGCATGGCCACCATTTTACGCCACAATAACAAACTCACCAGTGGGATGTGCCTTTTGGGGTTCCGACGAGTGTAGGTCCTCTGCACCTTGTCTCTTCTTTCATCTTCTGCTTGTCTTCTTCTTCATACAACGAAACCATATCGAGGCATTAATTTTCCGTATCAACACTTTCTTTAAGCAGCATAATAGACGCCACAAGATTATTTAAGGCACTTAGACTATGCTACTGTACGGAGGTACTGGCTACCTGTATCTTCACGATAGGTCACAAGCCCATTCTTTATTCTATGCATTATCAATCTATCGATTGAAACCACAATGACACACCCCTTTTACGCTAGGTGACGGAATAGCTAGTCAGTGACCACACACCTTCAAGTTGGAAGGCTGATTCTAATAATCGATCGAAATCACGATGACCACGCCCCATTTGGGCAAGCACACATCTTTGCAGACTGACTCGAGATACTCTAATGCAGCAGTCACCCTAATAGAACAGTCACATGTTTATAGCTAGCTGTATGCTTTAACAAAAATTAAACAAACTAGTATATTAAAAATTATAAGTTTAAAAATGAAGTAGGGAGCCAAGTGGTAAAAAGTAGTGAAACAAGAGATGAATGATAGTAGCTATTACAGCATAGCTTGGTGGGAATCCCTACTTTGGCATTGGACACAAAATAATTGCTATACCATGCCAAAGTAGGGATTTCCCACCGAGCTATGCTGTAATAGCTACTATCGTTCTTCTCTTGTTTCACTACTTTTTATTGTTTGGATTCCTTCTATCAACATGCACGCTGCACAGCAAATATAGGACACTTATATTTATGCTTCCATATATTAATTATTGTCGCATTGGTTCTCCTGCATGTAAGGATTGTTTGTCCTTTACAGCATGTTGAAGTCACTGGTAGGGAAGATGCACTGAACACTTGAAATACATTCCTGTCAAAACCACAAACAATAAACTCTAATGTTTGGTATCATTAATTTCAGCAGGATGGCATAGGAAACCTCATGCTCTTTAAAAATGTGATATCACCATGTACTCTACATAGCAGTACTGGTGTTTAATGCTTGGTCTGGCATTAAAATGTTTAATGTGGATATGTTCTTGCACATAGGGCAAGTACCATAGTGATCTAATAAAGAAATGTTTTACAGACCTGCTGCCTTATTATTAAGTCACTCTCTTATCTAATTTGGCAAGAATGTGAGACAGTTGAAACACTAGTGCCACTCCGTTGCCATTTTGGATAGATCCTGGGTATATATGGAAAAATAATTTCCATTTATAGAGATCTTTACACTTTAGGTCTCTGGGTAGGTAAAGGAAATAAGCCTTATCCCAAATGATGTCACAGATTGTAAAAGGATGCTTTATTTGGGGGACTCCATTATATTCAAGCGTAGGTTCTATTGGAGCTTAATTAGAAATCGTATCAATATTATTTAATCTTGGAAGAAGATATCGATCTAAAACTACAACAGATATGGATATAAAACTGGCTTTCCAAGTTGAGTAGAAATACTATTGTTTCTTCAGTATGAATACCATTCCTGGTAGTATCGCCTCAATATCTTTTTTAGTCGCTGTACCAATTTTCTAAATATCGATTGTCATAAGCTGCAGCCACCAGGCTTGCTATATGATACTGATATAATTTGTTATTTAGACAATTTGCAATTGCAATTGTATAGTTTTTAAGATGCTAATAAAATACCCAATGTTGATGTCCGGTAGCCAGTAGATTATTGTGGCTATTCACATGATGTAACAGTAATTTGTAAATATACATGTTCTCATATTTTTCGAAATATCTCTATAGTTTATAGTTTCATTATCTAAATTCAAAGATTGTTATGGGAAAGATACTAATTTCACTCAAAGATGTTGATTGTGATGGTTCATTTGTGACGCTTTTGTTCCATAGTGTATTCAATATGTAATAGTTGTAACATGGGCATGAGGGCGTTGCCTGATATGTATGCCTGACTGCCCGAGGTCCGCAGACGATCTCTGGGAAAACTAGTCTTATTACTGTCAAGAAATTCTGTTTCAATTAGAGTGTTATAAGTTGCCATGGTCTTTAAAATTAACATTTCGCACATTTTACAATTCCTCACCTTCCAGACCATTTACTATGCAAGTAGCCAACAGCTAAAATTCCCTTCATTTGTGATCGTTTCTAACTCAAGGTCGACTGTATAAAATGAGCTCCAATAGGGGTGGTGGGAGGGTGAGAGACTGTTCAAAAAATTTATGAGGAAAATGTAAGGATGAAATGGACCCAGTTATATTCAGGGCTGGTCAAAATATTTCTAATTAAAATGTTACTGTGTACTAAAACGTCTTCCCAAGATTTTTGAAAATGCATTTTTCAACAGGTGGCCTGTGCCTCCCATGGAATTGTCTATGTGTATGAATGTACTGTATTTCCTGTTATAGAAGTAGGTATTATTTCTTATAATCTATTCATGAATCAGCTAAAATGTCTTGTTGCTCCTTGTAGCAGCTGCTGTTGACACACTTTTGACAAGTCATGGGAATCACATGTTTTAATCACTTGATGTTGTACAAAATTAATTATGATATTTTAATCTTGCACTACCCTTTGTATTAAGGTAGTGCCCCCTGGCCTTTATTTAGCTTATTCAAATGCAGCTTTTATACGAGGAAATACAATATGTTTAGTAGTTTAGTGAGAGGCACCATGCATTATAACACAAGCTCAAAGTATTGCTTGTTACAATTATCTAAAGCTGTAGAATGGTGATACAGTTTTGGCCCATCCTCCGTAAACCTGACCTTATCTTTCAGTGCCATCTGCTTTGCCACAAAGTCATATGCATGTGGTGTCAAATACTGCATGTAACTGAGAGATGCTTTGTTAGTTGTAGAATGAAATGCAACAGGTACTTTTTGGACAGTTGTGCCTGCTTTGTAGTCACGCTCAGAACGCAGTACTCTTAATATTAAAAAAAACTTCTCAACAAACTCCTCCAGTGTAGAATAACGATCTATAACTGATTTCAACTTGGCATTTAGTGATTCTAATCTGTTGTTGGTACTATTAAGGAAATTGCCACTACTGTACTTCATTCCCATTACCCACTGATGTCGGATTTGATGCCACTGCTCATTGAAATAATTTAACACAGGTAATGGGACAGTTGATTTAAATGTAGCGTAAAGCTCAAGGTACTTTTCTTCGCTCGTTGCATATGCCATACTCTGTAGCAAATCTAGGCAACAATTTCTTTGGCCTGAAGTTATGCCCATTTTCTCCATGGTGATTTCACGTCTAAAAGATCGAAATGTGTGGTAAAGGCAAATCAAAAGTTGAGCTGATGGAAAGCTTTTAGAGAGAACCTCTCTCTCTGTGAAATCTTTATCAGACATCAATACCCGCACTGATTTCCATGCGGGGTTATGCTTCTTAAAAATATTCATGACACTGGAGATTGCTGCTTCAGTCTCTTCAAGCAGCAAAAATGCAGCAACTACTTCACTCTGACCATTGCCATCCTCTGCAAGTAGTATATAAAATGGAAACCGTAAGTTTACCAATTTATAGGTAGCATCTATGCACAAAAGTTCTGGATAAGCTGTAAAAACTTGTTTCATTTCTTTATCTTGAAAGTATAGACCGCAGAGAACATTGCTGTCATTTACTAGTACCTCCACAGTAGCACCTATACATAATTTCAATACATGTGCAGTAAAATTACACAAATAGCTCAGACATAACATGTAAAATTTAACAGATCATGCATAATGACGTGTGTAGAATAGTCACATTATCCATGCATTGTATCCTTAGATGATTACTGGAATATCCTAATAGTTTCAAGTACCTACATGCATACAAAAGATTGGTTGCATGCTGATTCAATTGATTTAAATTAATTGCATGTTAATTTTTAAAAACCAATAATTTTGCAATTGGATCAAGAGTTCAGCACAGGTTATAGCTATACAGGCTGGTTTTAGACTGCCTCTAGCTGTTTTTACACATAAGTAATGAATGTTTACTTTATGACAACTCACATACGTTTGTTATAATGCATCCACCAGAGCTGATACATGTAACTTTGATTAGAAGCTTGCGAGTATGCACTTACAGCATAATAGCACCTTCATAAGAAAGTGTTTATGAAATAAGAACTGATGCTGACATTGCTAGCAACCCATGCAGTAATTGTGTCAACTAATCCCTTTGGCTCCCTCCTGGTACTTTTACATCATGTCTGGACAATTGTATTATGGTCAGAAATCTATGCAATTTGACCGGATTTTTGTTGAGTGTCTGGAATAGGGATGTTATCGTAAGCTATGAAAATTTGTATGTATGTATGTATATGCATACATTACTTTCAAAACTCTATAAATAAGTTACCATATTTGTTAGAAAGAGTGTTTGCTACAGATACCAGATCATTCTTTGATTTACCAGACTTCATTTCTGCACTGAGGTTTGTTAAATCTTTTAAGGAGTATTACTTTCCCTGATATTGCCACTAATTTGTCTTGCACCATCTTTTTGTTGGCTTTTACAGCTAGATATTTCTTTGCCTCACATTTCTCTACTTCGGACAGCTTCCTCTGATGAGGTAGCTGGCGGAATAATTCCTGTAAGTTCAAGCATATAAATTGCACTGAATCACTTAATCAGCTTGCAATTACTTTGCTAATTTCATGGTTATGGTCCTCATTAAAACGTGTCACCCGTAATCCTTTGCCATCATCAGTAGCTCGCAGTGACAATACAAATGGACAATCTTTTCGATATGTTCTAATAGTTCAGTCAAACAAAATATTTCTGCATATGAAATTAAATTGACTCACTTAGTAGCTCTCTTTCCCTCTCCTTTTGCCTTAAACTTTCTTCCACCACGTATACAACCATAGGTTACCTCATAGTACCTGATTCGCTTGTCGAGGTATCTGTTCACTCTCTTACATGCAGCTTTAATGGTACGTGAATCTCTTGTCCACAATTGTACAGCTTTCTTCGTTTGGTACAAATTAAGCTTTTCTTTCAATTCATCATAACTGTTGAAAACATCATTCACTGAAAAAATAGCTTCTCTAGAGCCACTTTCTACAGTGACATCAGAAGCAATATCTTGGGATTGGCACTCCAAATGCTCAAGTATTAGCTGTGGTGTTGACAACTTCAATGATGGTGGTGATCCTGTGTCAGGTGGTGATCCTGTGTCAGGTGGTGATCCTGTGTCAGGTGGTGATCCTGTGTCAGGTGGTGATCCTGTGTCAGGTGGTGATCCTGTGTCAGGTGGTGATTCTGGTTGTGTTGCCAGTCCTATATGAGGTATGGATCCTGCTTGGAGTGGTAATTCTATCTGAGGTGGTGACCTTGCGTGATGTGGGGATCCTGCAAGAGGTGGTGATTCTGCCTGAGGTGGGGATCCTGACTGAGGTGGTGATCCTTCCTGAGCTGGCAATCCTACTTGAGGAGGCTATTAATTAGACTCTTTATATGACTGAATTACTATAATTTGTATACTAACCTCTCTGTTTGTCCTCTGGTAAAATAATATGTATGATTGCTGCTTTAATACTTCTGCTTCATGAACTTCAGTGACATCTGTGTCATCAAATAAAAACCATCTGTCTTCATTATGAATGTAAGCAACATAATGACCACTTGTTGCATTTTTCCCTGTGTGAACAACTGAAGCTTGCAGGCTATAAATAAATTCAGTCTCATTATCGTCCTATAAAATACAAAGTTTTACTGATACAACAATAATCCATTTTATAAGAGCTTACTTCATTGCGGTGAATAGTGATTTCACTGAGAATTTCCATTGGTGAACATATTTTGTTAATCCCCTTTCTTGATGCCTCAAACCTTATACACACAACAGACAAATTGCAACAGACAGTACAATATGGATCACATTCCTACCGTTTGATGTGGACTATAAAAATTTCTGGCAGTGATTTAGCACAATACTTGATTTCAGCACATGTTTTCTTCTGACACCTACGAAACACATACACATGTAGTTGTACACATAATAGCTTAATAATTGACCCGGTCTAACAAAAAGACTTTCTAGCCTTTTCACTTTTCTACCTTTGAGAGCTCATAACTTTTTTTCTGGATGGCCTGTGGCAGTGATATTTGCACACCATAAAACAACAATGGGAATCCTGACTGAGGTGGGAAAATTTCAAGGAGATATCTTTTTTCACAAAATTGCAAAATAGGAAAGACTATAAGTCCCTTTTGTCTGACCGGGTCACTGATATGCTAAACTATACACAAAAGCTGACACACTGCGTATAGCTGGTGCACACAATGTGTTTTTATACCAATACCTTTCACAATAATATTTGTTTAAACCATCTAAGTCTTCTGTCTTATTCAGTTGTTCCACAATAGCTTTGGCAAATGGAGAATTAAAAGCCTGCAAAGTTCACAAGGGTGTAAAGATAATGAAGCGGTGCAGTGTGTTAATCCATACTTGAATAGGATAGACAGGTATGTTCAAGTGGTTACATTGAAATGTAGCTTTTGAAATGTTCTGGCAGCTATCACATGTAACTAAAGAATTATATATAATAAACATGCATAAACACAGGAGTACACAGCTGCAGTCTACATGACATTCTGATGATGTGATACCTTCTGTGACCATGTTAAATTGGACCAAGTTATTGACATTAGCCGCAGCAGCTGACCCACTGTTTAATATTCCAATAAGCAATTCATGTGCATCAGCTTGCAATCCAAGTCGCCATCCGGAGATAATTCCTACAATATATAGTGTATAGTGCTGATTCAGAAACAATTCAAACAAAGCCCACACTCACTTGGTATATACTTCAAGAAGATTACAGGAGGAATTACTTGTTCCACTACACAGGTTTTCTGCAAAACTAGATTGGATAGGCTCCTGAGCTGAATAACTAAGTTATCTAACATAAAAGTAACGAAAAAAAACTAATCAAGTATTTCTGTTGACTTTGACACTTAAAGAGACTCACTTTCGCCACCATCAATATCACTAGCCTCATAAGAAGCCCACAGGTTTCGCAACAATGGAACTTGTATTAAGCATTGCAGCACACAATTCAGGAAACAAGTGTTTCCTTTATTGATCAAACCAAACAAACCCATCAAACTAGTTCGCGCCTTGACAACAATTGCAATCTCGCGCCTTAACAACGACTATCACGTGATCTTTACCGGCTCTTTAAGGAATTTATTTTGAGTGCCGGTACCGGCTCTATAGTCACTTCGTATAAACAATCATACAGCTTACGTGAAACAGTCTCCTGAGGCTATCTACTGTAACCTTTTCGATTTGAATGCTGTAAGAAAAGTTGTCCCTTTGAAGCACGACTGTGCTACGATGGTCATCTATGTATCTTGTAGCCATTGCCACCAAGTTGTACCGGCTGCACAACAACAACAACGTCAGTGACGCCTTCGCTTGTGTCCACTCACTTATGTCTTTGACCACACGATTGACACGAAACCCTCAGTCGTTGCAACAACGGAAAAATATCACGTGAGTAAGTTATCTTTTAATTGAACTGTGATCTGATCCTGTCAAACTTTTCATGTCAAGATTTAGATCTCTCTTTCAAACCAGTCAAGTGTGTGTCACATTTGTTTGATGGTCGTCATCACATGCAACAGGGAATTCAGTTATCTGGGGGCAGTACAAGATTAATAACTGGGGGCGGCACCATGTTTCTGGGGAAGTCCCTTGAAGTGTCCTTAAGTGCCACCAAGAAGGCTGCTAGTAAGAAAATGTGTGATGTGCTATCTCGTCTCTTGCAATGTGCTGTCTGATGACTTGTACTTAATCCATGCATATACTCTTTCAATAATTAATAATTACTTGCAAATTTATACTACTTGACATCAACACTAAATTGATACTCTTGGCATGTAGACTTTTCATAAAAATACTTTGCATAATGAATCCTAGCCACGCTGCATGTTGTAGACTTCTATTCGAGGAGAGTACAAGTTGTGGCTTTATCGTAACTACATTGTCTCCCTGCTACGTTTCCACCTCTCTGTAGACTCTGTCACTACTGCTGCCATTACTAAAATGGAAAACATTGCCACTCGGCACCTCAAGAAATGGCTAAACCTCCCAAGAAATGCCACCCGCGCTGTGTTATATTATCCAGGGGTGTGCTGTCCAAGCATCTCTCAGGTTTCTAAACAGGCAAAATTGAGCCTTTTGTCCTGCATTAGTGCATCTTCTGATGATCAAATTCAGGAATTGGGTCTGCAATTACATTTGGGAGATGAGTATTTGCAGACACAAAGCTCGGACTACTCCATCCTATCTAAAGCCCGCTCTCAGCTGTCATCCATCCCAATGGCTCGTCACCTTTACTTGCAGTCTAAGAAGCTGGCTGCTGCTGATGAGCGCTCACGCTATGATAAACACCTAGACACACTATCTGTCCAATGTAAGCTGAAGGACTCAGTGTCTCTTGAATCTTGTTGTGGTACCTGGAACAGATTGTTACTGGGATGCAATCCAGGCCAGCTTTCCTTTATTCTTCGGGCTGCCTCTGACACTCTCCCCACACCGGTCAATCTGCAAAGATGGAACATCCAATGCAGCGCAAAGTGCATACTGTGTGGCGGTACTCAACCAACCACTGCGCATATTTTGGGCGGCTGCCCCAGTGCATTGACACAGGGTCGCTATACATATAGGCATGACCAAGTTCTGGACTGTTTGTTCACTGAGCTTTCTAAAGTTTTGACTGATCAGTGCATCGTTTATGCTGACCTACCTGGAAGGCGAGCAAGTGATTCCCCTCAGGCAACAATACCTCCCGCTCTTCTCATTACGCCGTATCGCCCTGATATTGTGATTCACAATAAAGAAAGTAATTCAGTAGCCTTATTGGAGCTTACTTGTCCACTGGACTCTGTCCGTCACCTTGAACTTGCAAGAGACCGTAAACTTAAAAAGGAAGAATATCAACTACTTTTGTCTGAGCTAGATCGCCTTGGCATTGTTAACTTTTATGACACAATTGAGATGAGTGTACTGGGTCACTATCTGCCAAGTTCATTATCTTCTTTTTGGAACTGTGTGAACTTCATTCAAAATAATTTCACTATGTTAAAATCTCAATGTAAGAGAATCTTTGATTTAGCAGCGGCAATTTCAATATCCTCTTCTAGGAGAATATTTATGGCGAAGAGCTGCCAAGAATGGTGTGTGGACTTTTGAACATTATGTTGGCAAGACATTTTTCATTATTAATTGTGTGTGTGTTTTGTTTTTTTTGTTAATTGTACTCCTTGCCATGACCACCTGTGGGGCTTTTTATGCCCTATTTTTGTGGTAGCATGTGTCCGAGGACATTTGATTGTAATTGTTTGTGTCATCAATAATACTGATGGTTCTTCTCTCTTATTATGAATGTTTATCTGGGTTAACAGACGAGTTCATCACATGTAGCAGTTTTGTAAATGTCAAGGAAATTGGTGGAGGCAAGAGTTCCGGGGTGTCTAGAATTACTTTTGTGTAAATTATTAATTATGTGCTGATCCAGTATACAGCCCTGCATGTGAAGGGGCGGGTGCACCAGACTATGGTAGAATCCATCCCTATAGCTAATGTGTTAGCCCTGGTGGGGGATTTGCCACACACTCTTTGGGCACATGAAAAGTACAGCACCTTAAATTTGTTTACATGATTACATCTTTCATAATCATGCATGTGCCATGTCCTTACTGCATATCACAATTTAGTTTGGCAACTATATGTATGCGCATTTTACCTTAGATGGTACTACTCTGTCTTCATTACTTGGTGATTGTAAGAGCATGTTTGCGTAGTTAGTATTTACGTAAGTTGTGACAGACCCTCTAGTAGTACTGCAGTGAAGTACTATTTGAAAGTTCTGCCGTTTAATTGTCTTTGATCAGCTATACTTTTGTAAATTTTACTTCACTAGTGTGTATAACGAGGAATATTCTAAGTATAAGTGATCACACTTTATTTAATGAATTGGGTAAAGGACCAAGTAATTGTAATCACTATGTTGTGTAGTGCATATTATAATGTTACAGGATACAGTGTACTTCTATGCTGAGTGGGCAGGAGTACAGCGATGTTTTACCGTCCTAAGATGGACGTGTGCAGTTTGTACTATAACTGAAGAATGAAGAAAGACTGGGGTGGATACTTCATATGAATGTGAAATGGCAGATTACTTGGTTTTGATGACAGTCCCTTACAGTGAAGTGGATAGAGGAATTGGCTGAGGAGGTATTAGCTATAGTTGTATACAATCACTGTAGTGGACTGGACTGGTAGACTCAGGTTTTTTTTTCTCCCTTTTCACCAAATATTGGTCAACTGGCTATTGTTTGTTATGTAGAATATGCTAATCTTATGTAGTTAGACCACTCCCACCACCACACATGAAAGAAAGCACTGTAGCCATTCCAAAATATGTCAGCTTTGCCCAGCTGCAGCTATACGGGATGTATTGCCTAGCAATGGATGGAATAGCAAGACGATCCAGAAGACCATCAGATACATGGTTATTATGTGGCTAAACATGTTCTGTATGATTTATACTCCATGATAAATAGAATGGCAGTCATGAATGATTCTCTGGAGATCATGCCATGAAAGAAATGTTTGACTGCAAAACAGATGAGTATATACTTACATTGATGTAGTTAACAGCTGTCTCTTTCAAGATTGATTGGCAAATGATACCTGCAAATTGTAGTAAAATGCACAGACACAATGCCCAAATATGTACTTAAAAGACGGAAGAAAGAAAAAAAAAACCTTGAGTTTAGTAGTCTAGTCCACCAGTCAAGTCCACTAGTGATTGTATACCATTAGCAATGGTGATGTTTTAAATGCTCTATTTTCAGTTGTATGCAATCACTGACTAAATTTTTTTTCTTTAGCACACAATTGGGCAGCTATTGCTACATTGAATGTAAAATATGGTAAACCTGTCTACCTATTCATCTTAAGATTGTGTGCAATTTGCATAACAACTCTCTCTTGGAATAGTATGACTACTTATCGTGTTGTGGTAACCATGGGTCCTAAATACAAGTTAAATGCATGGTAAAAGTTAACTGTCTTGCTATTCCATAGCTGATACAAAGGTTCTAATAGTTTTTTGCATGACAGCAATGACAAGCAAAATCACGTGCACAAGATTTTGATCAATCAAAGTGATTCATTTTGAACTATGTGACTTCTGCTTTAGATTTGACATACAAGAACTATTAGAACCTCTGTATATAGCTGCATGCAGTTGGTCTGGCTTGATCACCACCTCTGTTTGTGTACGAGTTTCTTTCTGGGAGTGGTCTAACTACATGAGACTAGCATACTTACAACCAGTTGCCCAAGTATTTGGTTAGAAAAAGGGAAGAAAACACTAGTCCAGTCCACCAGTCCAGTCCACTAGTCCAATCCATACAACCTGTATCTATTTGGTTTAGAAAGGTACTAACACTGGACTGGGTCACTGGACTACTGGACTGGTATATATATTTTTGTTTTTAATTTAATTTTTTTACATTCCAGGGTACAAGTTTGTGTTTTTTTTGCTGTATGTGTAAAAACTTAATACCTACATGGTACATTCTCCACCAAAGCATCTATTATAGACTACTTGCATATATAGCATGCCTAGTTTCAAAGTTGATTGTGTATATTGATAGCAAATGTTTTAATTCCCATGTTTGCTCCAGCAGTATATCAGAGATAGATACTGTACAAGTACGTAGCTGCTATGTACACTGCACTGTAGTCGTAATCAGTAAATTGCACTGTGTAAGTGTGTTGTACATACCCCTATCGTGCTTATGTACACATTGGCTTAGTGTTCTTATCTGCAAATAGAATGATTTGGTGGAAAAGGAGGCATTTCTAAACAATAACATGAAGTGAAAAACTGATATATCGCTAATACCATACAAACATTTTAATGCATGCTCCCATAAAGACTTGTCCAACAGCTACAAAGATTCAGAGGAGGTACGACACACTCACCTGAGTTCATAGAATTTGTACAAAGCAATTAAAAATCTACTTTAGGAGTGTTTCATTAAAAACTAGGTGCCAACTGAAGATTTATCTTAGGCATAATTTAATGGTGTAGTGAACCTCGCTGAGCCTTAGTGGCTTGATATTAATATACTGGGCGATTGAAATTGTTATCACGTGATGAATACACATGAAATGGAGGGCAAACACCAACAATGGAAGAGAACAGCACTGGAAATTGTATTCAAGGTCTCCATAATCCCGTAATTTAGATGTAAAGCTAGATTAAGCATCAGTTAAGAAGTCAAAATATGCAATTAACATGAATTCTTTTTGATAGCTTCTAACATGTGTTGCAAGACTTTTTCAAATTCTTACAAAGTATTTGATTGGCTATTTTTCACGTGATATTGTTCTATTCCAAATGTGTATTTTGCACCATACGCATAATTATGGCATGGCAATCCATACCATACAAGTACATATATACCCAGTATAGCCTGTAATTCATGATATGATTTGCTGCATATGCATACATGGATAATAGCAGAAGGGGTGGGGATTCATCTCCCGTCAGCTTACAGGGCTAATTCCATGTAGCCAGTCCAAGCTAAAGTATCTGTTCAAGATTAAAATACTCTAATAGAGTAGTCAATAACTCTAACAGAACAGTCATTTTGCACCGAATAACTGATTATTTATGGAACCACTTTCTAACAACTTCAACTCTGCACATTTCACATTTTATGTCCATGCTTATTGATGTTCTGAAGAACCCATTCCCACAAACTTTAATCAACTTAAATGACTGTTTTTTTTTTTCACTTTTGGTTGTTAGCACTAGTTGCTGGCATGCACACCAATAATTTTAATTGTAATTTTGTATGTGCATGCTGTAAAGTTATTCTTTTTAATGAGGGAAAATAGCGTCAGCCAAAGTGGCTGTTTCTCAGCTGTGCCCTGAGAGCACAATAAAACATTGTAATATAAGTCATGCAGTATACACCTACACTATACTCAAATCAACACTCTAATAGTAGCAACCAGCTGAAATTAGAAGGTATAGCTAAGTGGCCTAGTACAAAAGTAACTTATACATAGTTAATAGCATATTATTGGTAATAATTGGGATGTCTCACTAGCATAATGCTTTACACCTAGAAAGTAGGATTTAAATCAACGCACTGCATAGCATGAATGAATAACTATATAATGCTCTTTGCAGTATTCCATGCCGATTTATTTGGGAAGTGGGTAAGGAAGTGACTTTTAGTCTTCTTAAATTTGAAACTTTAAAATTCTCTCTCATAACAGCATGATTTTTAAATATATATAAATATTTCTAATTTTAACGTGCTAGGTGCAAACTTGCTATCCCAAAGGTCCACGTGCATGCAGAACTATAAATGCTTCCAAGTTCAATCTCAGAGTGCACAGTTTAATTTAGTTGAGCAGCCTGGCCCAAGAAAAATTTTGTTAACAACTGAACTAATCTAAAATGCCTGTTGATGTATTAGCTGTGCTGCAGCAATTGATGCATCAGTGAGCAGGCTACCTTTGTGGCATCTAAACTGACAAGAGTGAGACTTCAGACAGGGAAGATACCGTAAAATCCAGTTCTGCAAAAGGATTAGGCACATCCAAGGTAAGGTTGTCAATACCAGTCAAGTTGGTAAAACTTCAAGTAAAAATTGTTAAACAAGTTAGCATTCTGTACATCCATGCATGCACACATTAAATTTTTTTTTAAAAACAACAACAAGGTGTGACTGTTATATTAGGGTATTTGACTGCTCTATAGGGTATCGTGATCTATCTAGGAAGTGTGGAATATGTAATGGACCAAGATAGCGGTTCATCCTGACCTGCAATAAACAATTGGGTGGCCATGGAGAAACACTGATACACAGCTAGTGTAGGCAACAAACTGTTTGATGTTCTGTACCAACTCGAGTCATATATGATTGCCCAGTATCATAGGATCCCAGAAGCATAAAAAAGAACCATGGTAGAAATGGCAAACTATACGTCTACTTGCAGAAAAGATATAAACACAAGCGGAAGAAATGCATATGCATACGGTACAACTGTACACATATGGTATGATTTTTATATTATAAGCGTATGGTACGTACCATATGTGTATGGTACGAAATATACATACTTTATAGAACAATATCACTAGCAAAAGGAATTGTAACCAATAACTGTCTTGCAATCTACTGTACCACTAATCACTGTAATCAGTTCAAATTATCACATCAGTATACCCATCTGTAGTACTACAACTTATTGTATGTTATAGTTAAAGCACTGCCACGTGTGTGAACAGAAAATGCAGCACGAGAGGTGTGTCGAGAGGCTAATACAACATGAGGTGAAGCTGAGTGCTGTATTTGCCTCGAGACCCTCCTTCCCTTACTGAGTGCTTATTTGCCTCAAGACCCTGTCTGAGTGGGGTTGTTTTTGTAATACATTCCTTTCGTAACTGTTCTGCATAACTGTACTGTATTTGTCCAATTATCCACATAATTGTATATACTGTATGACTCATACAGTGTAGTTATATATGTAGCTATTTGGTACAATACGGAAAATCCTTATCAGTACCTCTTAGATGGTACATTTATATTCTTGATCAAATATTAAGGCACTGTTTGTATTGTCAAGAAGAAAAACAATGCAGTGTATACCAAGCTCCAGCACATTATGCTTGAATTTTAACCACATTGGTATTTGATCAATACTTTAAAGAAAGTATCGAATATCGTATAAATCAAATACTCTAGTATCACACAATATGTATTGGAAATTATGTAACAATGGCTATTTGTTATGTTTTGTGCATTACAGCTGTAAGTTGCCATCCTTTCACAGCTAATGGCAAGGGCATACAGTGGAACCTCAGTTATCTGGACCCCACTTATCCGGATTCTTGGTTAACCGAACTGCGGAAATGACTGCTCTATTACTGTTCTATTAGGGTAGTTGAAAATACTGGTATTTCTTTATGCTATTTTAATGCTATTTATACACAGTTTCAGAGATACAAACTTTTCAGACTTATGGACCACTGGGTTTGGATAACTGAAGTTCCACTGTATATAAATATGAGGGATGATAATACCATGAGTTCATAATATAAAAACTCTTCTTTTATATTATGATAATACTTTATGTATTCACTGTGCTCACAACTACAGGGTGGATGACCTAATATAGGTGTTATACCTTCAGTGAAGTCATGACAATGGTTGGTCAACATTTACCAGGTGGGGTAACCACAATCAGTAGTAGTCACTTGAACAGAATCTTACTCTTGTTATAGGAGAGCTTTTAAATTGAAATATGAATGGATAACCTACCCTTGACAAATACGTGTGTGTGCATGTGTGCGCACACGTATGTGAGTACATGTATGTGTGTGTATGCATGCGTGCTAAACACAGCATGGAACTGTTCAGTGCCACCATAGATGAAGAAGTGTAATCCACCAGTGTGGCTACAAGCCCCTCAGCTGCAGTGGAGGAATGTGTGACTCATACGAAATAGCAAGACAAGTGTGCATGTGCGCATGTGTGATGTGTTCAAATTTATTGTGTAGTGTAGTGCGTAAATGTGCATGTGTAATGTGTTTATATATTCTCCTCCATTATCCATTTCTATCATTTTCAACTCAAAAGACAGTAAGACAGAAGGTGGTTGATTTCTCAGTGTCGAAAACTACACTTTAAAAGGTGGTCGTCATTGTAAGTTACATTCTGTTTGTGTTTCTGCCTACTTACTGCAGATCACCAATAGACTTGAGAACTTATTTGGATGAAGTGACTGGAGGAATTGAAACTTTATGAGCTGTTCATGCATGGTGTTGCTATATAACTGATTGAATGATGAATATAGAGTTGCTTCTAGTCTACTTATACTTGTAAATTGCTTTTTTGAAGGGGGGGGGGGGGGGATTGGTATTCTTAGCCAGGAGTGACATTCCTTAGTGTGTGAAGATGCCAATATATATACACTGTAGATTAATTAATTATAGGCTTTATCTTTTTACTATGGTCTGTGCATGGCTACGCTTACCATTATATGGTGTCACTTCATTGATCAAAATTAATTTTACAATGAATCATTATTAATGTACAATGATGTAATAAGGGTATTTATTTTGTCATGTGAACATGCATAGTTTCCATGGTGCTAGTATTATTGAGAGAAAACCAGCTGCTTTTGCCAAATCTACAGCAGAAACAGCCATGGACAAGGTAAGTAATATCCTCAGGCCCTTAGTATCTACAGATTTGGACCTTCAGGCTTATAAATTTCATAGACTCCCCATTGTTCCCGTACAACTGTTATTTATCAAATACTCAAAACAGCAGTGCAGGAGATGGATTTTTATTATATTCTTTTACAAACTAAATAGCTGAATTAGTTAGCTAAAATGAATCAGAATGCAGTTTTCTTAGACTTCTTAGTAGTAGTGGGGTAGTCAATCTTAGTAGCGCCCTCGCTTCGCTCGTGCGATACAGCCCGGCGCCTTCGGGTTTATAAATTTCATAGACTCCACATTGTGCCCGTATAACTATTATTTAAACCTCTTGGTGATTTATTACCATCTCTTGTGATTTATCACCAACATTGTTGGGATGCATGCACCATTTCAAGAGGGTTTCAGTCAAAATCATTGCAACCCCCTGTATCTGCCACTGTGAAGTACACCTTAAGACCTGGGCACAATAATAGGGGTGTTCGTATTAATCGTGAAGAGTATGTGTCTGGAACCTTGAAAAATTCATGATCATTATTACATGCAATCTGTGTACAGAGGTAGTCTTTGTAATGAGGTGGTCAGCAATGAGGTCTTAATTATGCCTTACCCATCTTTAGGATGTGGCCTTTGTACAGAGGTGGTCTTTGAGAGGTGGCCACTAAACAACGATTTTGCCCATGATATGAAAGATTTGACCTTTTCCATATCTGGTTTCCATTCCACTATTACCATGTAACACTTTCACACCTCAGGTCAAAAAGGCCATTCGGAATACATTTCAGATGTAGCTGGGTTACAACTGGGCAATGATTATAATGATGTTGAGGCTGAAATAGATTGTGGAGATAGATTAATGCTCACATGCATGTTTGGGATGCATGACTTGGCATGAAAACCACTCAGATGGAGAGTGTTTTGTTATCCTCGCCATCCTACGAGTTGAAAAATGTTGGGCTAAGTACATGTTGCAAGTAGGCCTAGTTGCCACCATGTGTATGTATGAGGTAGTATTGTATGATGCTGGTTTTACTTTTTTGTATCACAGTCAAGGTGGACTTTGGAACACCCTCATACTACCGTTTCAGATGTAAAAAACTCAAAAACTGACTCATGCAGGGATAGGACAGGTTCGGAGGATCTATGTGTGTTCTATTAGACTTATGATTGAAACCCCAGACCCAGTGGTGACTTGATCCCTGCCATCTAGGCATACACCAAAAGAGCCACATACAACAGCAACTTTCTAATTTCAAAGGCATCATGCAGTGGAACGTTTCTACTGAATCCCATTTGTGCCAGAGCTTTAGTCTCTCAACTGATTTCTACAGTAATGCTTGTTCTGTATGTATTTTTGTTTATATATGTTAAAGTTTTTGTACTTGACTTTTAGATGTATGTGGTTGTTCTTTGTATACTGTTTTTGTACATACACTCCTCTGTGGAAGATCAGCTATTCCAAACAGAGGAGTTTAATAAAAAAATCAAAAAAATCAAATAAACTAGCAAAATTTAAATTGCAAGCAGTTGGATTTATAGTGTATACTAGCTATATAGCTCAACTGTATAAATTGAGAAATTGTATATGTGTCCCTTTTAGAGCAACAGGTAGTTATTAGGTTCCATTTATACACTGTAGCTACAATTAGGTGACAAAGTTAGCATTAAGATGTTCAAAACACAATTACAATACCTCAGACACATGTGACTATACATGTAATATGCATGGTACAGAAGTGTTCCCTTCAGGGCAATCATATGCTAAAATGCATTTTGCAATGAATAAATTGGCTGAAACGTTTCATTTTTAGTGTTTGCATTCATAAAACACCATTGTAAGTTTTGCAAGCACAATGTACATGTGATTGCTCATTCTTCAAAAAGTACTGGATACAGTATCAAAGTATATAGGACCAGATAAAGTTGGTCATGCAACATAAACCTGTGACGCAACCAAACATTGTTTTAGGTGTTAGGCTTATTTAGCAGATAGGAAAGCAGTGCATTGTACTGAGGAGGTTTGTAAGGCCGCTGGGATTGGATATACAACCCATCTTTTACAATATTATGAAGCTTTGGTGTCAATGTTCATGCACTGCAAAATGATTTGAACAAGTTAGCTCACTGGTCCACCATTTGGCAAATCCCTTTCAATTTAACTAAGTGTGAGCATCTCATACTTACTAACAAATCCTCCCCTTTTGTATGTCATTACAGGTTGAATGATTATGTGATACAGAGAGTACAATCTGCTAAGTATCTTGGATTAATTAACAATTTCAGTCCTGGTTTGCACGTATTTCAGGAATTATTGATCGAGCTACCTCTGCCTAGGCATTGTTTCAATGAAACTTTGGTCAGTGCACACAGGGTGTTAAAATTAAATATACATCTGCCCCATCTGTGAATGTGCTGGTAGTGTTCTGTGAATGTTAGTGTGTAATCTGGTCACCCCACTTACACACTAACATTCACTAAATTGAAACGATTCAAAGGAAGGTTGCCAGATTTGTATTTAACGATTATTCTTGATATTCCAGTGTTACATGTATGCTAAATCAACTTGATTGGCAAACATTGGAGAGACAAAGAGATTATTCAATTTTGGCAATGTTTCATAAACTTATTAAAAAGGTAGCTATGTAGATTATCCCTTGTGATCATAAAGTTCCCATTATCACCTGTAGTAGCAACAAGAAATACCTACACTTATCCTCAAGAATTGATTCTTTCATGCATTCATTTTTTCCAAGAGCAATCCGATTATGGAATCACCTACCAGATCACCTTGTGGAAACTGATAATGTTGATAATTAAATCTTTACTAGCTACTTAATTAACATTTAGTTTGTAACTAAGGCCACTCCAAATGAGACTGTAGTTTCCCGTCCTGATGTTTTCGTCATTTGGTGTGGGCAGGAGGCTTATTATCGTTATTCATTAATTAAAGGTGCAACTGCTCTAATAGAGTATCTCGATCTCGCTAGGATTACAAGGTCATGAAAATGGCTTCTATTCAGGCTAGAAACCACCAGAACTGTTCATTTTAGGTTTAATTGTGCTTTTAGCAATGCAAAATAAAAGGCTCCATGAGTAGTTTCCAGAAAGTGGTTTTGGAAAAATAATGACATGCAATGCGGGTGCTCAGACATGATGCGGGAGGAGGACGGGAAACTACAGTCTCGTTTGGAGTGGCCTAATCATGTACTACTTTAAGGAGACCATTACAGTAATGGAGCAAATTTTAAATCAAAGTTTTTTCCATTCAAAAGCGACACTTGATAGCGCAGCAGCAATTGCTATCACTGCGTCCCAGAGAAGATTCTTTGCTCGGAGCATCCCTACTTGGACTAATTAAACTCTATTATATTCTCTGTTTTGTATTTATCCTTGTCATGCCTACTTGGATTTAGGTCTTTTTGGTCACATGGTGACCGAGGAATTTTATGTATTAATTTTAACATTTCATCTCTATTGATGGTTTAAAAAATAAATAAAATAGTTGGATGAGTATTAGTATTTGTGTTACAGGTGAAGGAGGCTCGAGGAGCCTGTAAAGCCTGATCTGTACAAAAAGAATTTAACAAATTTGCAACTACATAGCAAAAACTTATAATACAGTAATAGTTAACTAATTAATAATTATACAATAAAGTAGACCAGCCACTGTTGAGAAAATTTTTAAAATCACTAAGTGTGGGTGCATTAACTATGTGCTTGGGTAAACTGCTCCAGTCATTGATGGCTCGTACAGTGAAAAAATTAAAGTAGATCTCACTCTTGATGTTGCTTGAGGTTTAAATAACTTGTAATTGTGACCCCTAGTTGTTGATGAAGTTGCAGAAGTAAACAAAATTAATCTGATATATCTAGACTGAAATGGCTGTGTAATAGCTGATAGAACATTATCATATCACCGTGCAGTCTGCGGTATTTAAGTGATGGCAAGTTTAGAGCAGTGAGGCGATCATTATATGTGCAGTTTTGAAGATCCTGGACCAATTTTGTGGCACTTCTCTGTATCTTCTTCTCTATTTGTTCTTGATCTAGAATGTATTGCGGTCCCCAGATGATGTTACCATACTCTAGCACTGGGCGGATATATGATTTATACAAGTTGATGAATGTAGCATGGTCGAAATTCTGAAAAGTCTTGTGAATAACTGCTAGTAGTCTGCTAGCTTTCTTGGCAACTGTGGTGGTATGCATATGATTGTGAAGCTTTAACTGATTGTCAATCATTATTCCCAAGTCCCTTACAACATCACAAGATGTAATAGTAGTGCCATCAATTACATATTCACCAAATCCGTGGTTTACCTAAGTGTAACCAATTACACTTACTAATGTTGAACTTCAGTTGCCATTTCGTAGACCATGCAAAAAGCAAATTTATATCTTGTTGAAGTTGGCAAAAGTCGTCCACAGTCCTGAACATCTTCATGTCATCTGCAAATTGAAAAATGGGACTATTAGCTAACTATTAAGGGCATGTCACTGACATATATATTAAACAAAATAGGGCCCAAAACAGAGCCTTGAGGCACTCCACTACTGACACTTGACCAATCTGATGCATGACTGTTCAGTACAACTTTCTGCTTCCTTCCCACAAGAAAATTCTTCACCCACGCTAGCAGCTTGCCAGATATGCCACACACTTGCAACTTGGAAATTAAATGGTTGTGTGGGACGGAATCAAACAGTGCCTTAATTAGCATAATCAAAATACAAGATACAGAATGGCCATCGTCAAGCGCTTTGGTCCAATCGTTCATGGCCAATAACAGTTGAGTTGAACAGGATCTTCCAGGCGGAGTAAAGCCATGCTGATGAGGAAGTATCACATTATTAGTCATCAAATGATCTTGGATGTTGTCTTTAATGATGGATTCCAAGATTCTACAAATAGGCGAGGTCAAACTAATAGGACGGTAATTGCTAACATTAGAGCGATCTCCCTTCTGAGTTCAACACATTCTTTGAAATCACGAGATGATGCGTGACCAACCTACTAATTTGATTAATTAACATGGCAAACCATGATAGAGATTCGAACAGACATATGATATCTGTGCGTAAGGTAGGTTTGCAAACCTACAAATTATTACCTAGCCAGGTACATGTCAAAAATCTACGAAGACTATTTGAAATGCCCGTAAGTGCATTTGTTGATTTCGCTGAACCATGTTAGCTACTGTCTTGTCATTTATTTGTGTAGATTCAGAATAACACGTCTGTGTGGCTTAGGGCTCCTGACTACAACAATGCAGTTTATTTTCCCAAAGAAGATGGATTTTTTGAGCTTCAAGAGGATATTCCTTATGGAACCTTAATCGTTGAGGAATCCTCGAACCCGCATGGCGTGATTGAGGGACCGGCTACTTCGGCAGCACTATCCACTCTTTATGTACCTAGACATGCAGTGATATGGCCAGGAGCTGGGAAACGACCAAAACCTAGCAGTGTACGCGAGGAAGACACTCTGAATAATTCTGATAACGCGGGAAGGCAGCCCACTCGATGAGCATCACGAACTTCTGAAAGCCCTAAAGGAGTTACAACAGCGAACAAGAGAATTGTATACTCATCTATCTACCTTGATCAATAAAGTTGCACAACAGCAAGACTAGGTAGTAGACTGTTGCTTGATGTAGTGTAGTATTATAGATCAGTGTATACATCTGTCATATAGCTATATATATTCTGCCTCTTTAAAGAAAGCCAATAATGTATACCACTTGGCCACTGTTTATATAGCTATATATAATAAGTATGTAAACATGTGCCTAGCAAAGTGCTGTGGGTTTTTTTTGTGTGGATAAAATAAATACACCATGACAAACCGAATGTTATAATTATCACTCCCGCCAGCCACTGCCACTGCTAAATGACCTATTAGCCAAGTCATACATAAAATTTTATGCAATATGCATGTTTATTGCTACAGTATGTACTGAAACTAAGCTCAGTCAAATCAATAAAATATATACCACTGGATTCACTGAGAGTAAGAAAAATATCTGTTTTGTGTTCTCACAGCATGGAATATGTGAGTTATGCACCCTTGTACAACTTTTCACCAGATAAGGCTGAAACTTTGACAGCCCATTGGTTATCTTGACAAAAATGCAAACTAGTCATGTTTTCGCTCAGCGGGTCACATATGCTCTAACATAGGGGCATGCATACCCCCCAAGGATGTCAATAATTGCCAAAAAAATCTGGGTGTAAAAAGAAATATTTGAAAAATTGCAACTGTGAGATAAAAAAAATCACTTGTCATGAGATTGGATGTGGAAGTAATTTAGCCAAATAGTGGACTGTTGAAAACAATTGTTGAAAAATAGCCATCACAATATTTAATTTTGAGGCACTTTTAATCCAGCTGACTCAAACAAATGCTTTCATGAGTATAAATCCCATTTAAGAGGCACACAGATCCCAAAGGGGGAATTTGTGTAAAGTTTTGACGAGAACTAACGCTGTTAATTGCCTGGTCTGGAACTTATTGTTTATTCAACAGTTTTTAGTGCTATGTTTTTGACCCTATAGTTTAGCTTTCTTGGATAGTGAATAAATTTAGCCAACAACACATGATCTATCTGATCTCAAATTGTTTTATTATGCCTGCTGTGCAGCAGTGCTATCACAGCCCTAGGCCTGGCCTTTACTCCATTCATTTTGCACAAGTGGAAAAAAAAAGTTTGGAATTTTAATCTGGCATCAAGGAACAAAAAAGCAGGGAAACAAGGGAGCAGCTAAAAAGTCGTGAAACAAGGGAGCAGCTAAAAAGTCGTGAAACAAGGGAGGTTGCCTATAACTGCAGATATACTAGTGGACATCTAATCCCTACTCTTCAGTCTATAAGATATATCTACAGGTATAGGCAACCTCCCTAGCTTGTTTCACAACTTTTTAGCTGTTCCCTTGTTTCCCTGCTTTTTTGTTCTTTGATCCCTAACCCAGCTTTAAATTCCAAAATTTTCCTTTTACTTGTTTGTTTACTTTTTGATAACACAATTATGACTATTGAATCCATAGTGTTGGACAAGTTACTTTGTAAAAGTAACTAGTTACATATTACATATTATTTGCAACTGAACTATTTAGTTTCAGTTACATATTACCCATAAAATAAAGTAACTATATTAATATTACATATTATATTACTTTGTGTCCACAGCCTTAAGCTGTCACGTGTGAAACTACCACTTTATCACATAACACGATTGTGCTGTTGGACAATGTGCAAATCTTGGTTATAAGTAAGAAGCTGGTGAATAAGCTTCATTCAGTAGGCTTCATTACTTTGTTGTGGCTAGGCATTACTCAGAGGATAACTAACGAGATTAGTAACTTCGTTACTTGTAGTAATAATAATAAGTAATATTAGACTCGTTACAGTAACTATATTACTTAGGTAACGCGTTACATTTGTAAGTAAAGTAACTTGAGTTATATTACCTGTTTTTATAGTGTATTTCGTTATATTACTTAGTTACCACAAAAGTAATAATATTATGTAACGCGTTACTTATGTAATGCGTTACTCCCAACACTGAATCCACATGTACCGCATTAAAAGAAAGAATGGCACCAGGCATTTCATAAAAATAATAATTTTACATCTGAACGCGTGCCCCAATAATCAATTACACACTGAAAAGTGAGGTGGCCATTACACTTCATTTGTAGCTATGCTCCGTTCATTACACAGCATTACAAACGAAGAACATGTACAGTACAAGAAGCTTCTCTGCAATGAATCCAGTTGCTATGGAAAATGCAGGCGAAAAGCATGACACGATCAGAAGGAAGCCGTATCACGCTATCATGAATCAACACCTTGCGTTGTCAGCAAAAAGAACTGGAACACAAAGGAGGACAAAGGTGAGTCCATGATACATGCTTGTACGTACTGCATTTGGTGAAAAGGCACTTCTCGGGACAAAGCAACGTCGAACAGCAAATAAAAACAAGCCCATAGCCTTATTGAAGGCATCAGTTAGTTAGTCAGAATAAAATAGGTAAATCACATAGAAACTTGTTGGAAGGCTTTGGGGGACACTCTGAAGGCATTTTTGGGCTTGGGTATACCAATACTGCCAAGCTGTTATGAAGAAAATTTGAGGGTGATTTTAAGGTGATATTTTTGGACAAGAATTCCAAAACTGCATGATCCCTAATAAACACTTTTACCATACTGTATGATACCAATGCTTACGGTTTTACAAAGCATTATACAGTAGGACCTCCATTATCCGAACACCTGTGTAACAGTTCGATCATAAAAGTGTTTCGATAAAAGAATTTGTTCAGATAAATGAAGCCCATTCATTTTTATACAGAGTTCTATTCAACTATTCTAATAGAATATACACTTACTCTAATAGAACATTCACCTAATGACAAAATATTCTAATAGAGCAGTCATGTATACCGTTTGGATAGTCAAGCTTTTACTGTATTTGTACAACTGTTTACAATTAACCTACTATATGCATCTAATGTAACCCTCAGTGTAGAATAGTCTTGGGCGATACTGAAAATGATGTTATTCAATATATTGACAAGCTTATATTCACAGTATGATATAAGCTTGGAAGCTTAATCCAGGAAGCTTAATCTGTCCTGAAGACTTTGTTGCAAGGTGGCTTTTTCGCTCCCTAATTATTGTATGTGGGCGGGTTATCCGGATTAAATACTCTAATAGAGCAGTCATGTAAATACTCTAATAATGCAGTCAAGTGTATAACAACAATCCTTGCATTGAATTTGACAGCTATTAAAGGCACCGGTAATGTGAATTCTACCTCATATCAGGAGACACTCATTCTGTATGCAGATTACAATTTGATCAGTTACATGTTGACGGTGTTACTATGCAGAATGCAAAATTACAATATTCACAACAGTCTTTTCGGTCAGTCTTTTCAGTTTTTCGTTTTTATTACCAACCATAATCCAGTAATGGATTAATAAAAAGTACACAAACTAGATGAATAAAAAATTGAAAATTTTAAAATAGGAATAGGGATCGCTGAAAAAAGCCACCAAACAAGAAGGGATCGCTGGGGTGGTAATGTAAACCACAAATCCCTCGTTTCAAAATGACAGAGCATGTAAGTAAAGGTTTATGACAGAGAGTCAAAATAGGGATTTGTGGTTTACATTACCACCCCAGCGATCCCTTCTTGTTTTATGGCTTTTTTCAGTGATCCCTATTCCTATTTCCAATTTTTTACTCATCTTCTATAGTAAGAAAGGAGTGGACTATGGTGGAACCTTAGTTATCTGGACCCCACTTATTTGGATTCTCAGTTAACCAAACTACAGAAATGACTGCTCTATTAGAGTAGTGACTGTTCTATTAGGGCATTTGAAAATACCGATATGTTTCAAAATTTTTCTTTATGGTTATTTATACACAGTTTCAGAGATATGGACTTTTCAGAGTTATGGACCACCCCTGGTCCCAAGGGCTTCAGTTAACTGAGGCTCCACTGTACCAAATTTTCAATCTCTTATGATAGATAACCTTTGGAGATTATGGAATTTGACAGTTGGAACAGCAAGAATCTCGATTTGTACAGTAACAATATGGTTAATAAATTGCAAGCGTTTAATAAATCAGTCGTACCTCGTGACTGAAACAGGCTAGGAAGATGAGACTTGACTTAATTCATTCATCATGAACTGTCAAATCCATTAAGTATATGTCCCTAAATCCAACTGCGTGAACAAAATATGATAGCCATTTCAACAAAAAGTACGTCACACTTAAAATTTCTACCACACCATGAATAAGTGCCTATAACTCATGCAGCATTCACTGTACAAACACAAAATAAAGATTTTCTTACTCTTTATGAACAGGCTATATCAATGGTGTACAGATTTTGTTGATTTATTGAAGAAATAAAAAAAGTGTGCATACATTAATGTGGCACGCATTTTTTGATACAGTTTTATAGTAAATTGAAATTATTTTTGCAAAACAACAGGTTTTTACTCAGCAGGTCACATTTTACAACTACCCTTTACATTTTCCACACCTAAAACACCGATTGACCAACTTATGCTCTGGTCAATCCAGGAACTGACAAGGAAATGGCTATATTATACATCCTAGTGATGCACTGATAAGAGATTTTGCTGATTATCTGATTAGCCGATATTGAAAATCATATAATGGTTGATACTGATAACCGATCCGATGTTTATGTTTACCAAAATTTCACACATATTTTGCCACTTTTAAACTTCATTTTTGTCTTATTTTTATGAAAACAATACCATCAGAGTCAGTAAAATTAATCGGCTAAATCTACTAATAATTACCGATACCGATATTGCTGAAATGTGGCCGATAAACCGATTTCTGATTATTTACTGATTAATCGGTGCATCACTAATACATCCCAAATGAATATGTAAGCAGCAAGGGAGAAAATTCAATTATTGTACACTCAGATTTTTATAATATTGGCATGGGGTATATAGATCAGGCCGGTGTTGATTTAATTTTGTCGTCTAACACTATTTATTACATGCAGTTATTGACTGCTCTATTAGAGTATTTGTCTTGATTGTTACAAATTTATTTCATAGTAACCATGTTGATTGTCCTAAACATATAAATATTATGCATAGGTTCTCTGAACATTGTCTGTTTGCACCTTGCACCACATACAGCTATATATTATAACACATTCTAAATTGAAAGTGAAGGGCGGAAAAGGAGGGTTGATCTAGTACACATGGTAATTCTTGTATTGTTCAATTGTAAGCTAATGTCACAGTGTTTGTTCTGCTACATAGGCAGCGGAAGGGGGTGCTCCAGCACCCCCAACTCAAAGCTGTATTGTGCAATAGTCACATGAACTTCCAGAAACTTGTCAATCACGATCGAAATACTCTAATAGAGCAGTCACCCTAATACAGTGGAACCTGTCTATAACGGTCACCTTGGGACCAGATACATCTGGCCTTTATAAACAGGTGGCTGTTATAGAGAAAACCTGCATAAGGTGGTCAGCAGCATTTTAGTGACTATGACGTTATAAATGAGTAATTATTAGTAAGAGGCTCGCGCCAACCGCTATACAGTCTTTATACAGAAAGGGCAAGGTGAGTTTGTTATGAATGTTGGTTATAGCTATTGAATACGTTTAAGCAATGAAGCCTGGTAGTTTGTATAGCATTCATTGAAAGGCAAGAAGTGTGATAATTGTGCATTAATTGAAACGTTGACCGCTTAATTCAGGTGACCGTAACACAGGTTCCACTGTACAACAATCAAGCATTTATTAAAAAGTACTAGTATTTGATTGACAGCTAAAACCACCGAAAATACCTCCAGATTCAATCTCTTGACACCTAATTTCAAAAATTTCCTGGGGGGGGGCAGGCCCCTAGACCCCCCTAGAATTACTACTACCACCATAAATTTTGGGCACCCCCAACTGTAGCACCCTTCTGCCTCCTATGTGCTATACTTCCGGTTTATCACAAAAGATTCTAACAAAGCATAAAATTATCTGCCTAAATACTAAGCATTCACCATAATATTATGCCAATTAATTTACTATTTACAAACCCAAAAACAATTGTTAAATTAAAAACATACCTAATAGAATAACCATATCATACAGTGTGATAGTATTGGACAATGAATGTGTGGGCATGGCCCACAATATAATATCACCCAAAAACCTGCCTCAATTTTTCCTGACAATAGCATGACAGCATTGGTTGGGTAAAATCAAGCCCAAAATGCCTTGAGATCAACCAAAAACGTTTTGGTCAAGTTGCTACAGAATGTTTAAATATAGTTTTCTACTGCATGTCTGATGCGTTCAATCAAGTACAACAGAAAATTGGGTACAGCTACAGCCATACTTTCACAAAAATGTTTCAATTTCACTTAAGAAACCTTTGGTATATTGTAAACATACAATGCGTGCACTATTGTGTTGCCTTTTATCTTACTGTACCAGTGAAGGTTCTTCATTGATGTAGCGCTTTCATCCTCAGCGGGCTTATATTGCATAATGTTGTATACATGTTACACAACATCATGTAATATAGTACTGCATAACATTTACACGTGTTGTATATGTTGCAGTGCTGAGTGAGCTGCCCAATATCATCAGAGACAAGTGTTTGGTTTTAGCAAAGTTAACCTATTATTTTATGTTTCTGAACATTTGTTGTGACTCAGGGGCAGTGGAGCAGACCAAAGAGTGAAGGGGCCAGGCCAGCTGTAAGTCGAAAACCAAAAAAAAACAAACAAAAAGATCACAGTCTGCTGACAATAGCTGCTCTCCATTAATTATATCTCCTTATTTATAACTACACATACGTAGCTAAGTAGTTTGCTACACTACTTCTCTGAATACTGTGACTACATTAGAGTATCCAGATTCTGACTGTTCTATTAGAGTATCTCGATCTTCTTGTAAACAGTGTGCCATAAAAGTGGGGGACGATGGCCCCCATCTCCACCGCCTACGCTGTGACTCACAACACTGGATCCAGACTTCTAAAAGGGAAGTTCTAATGATAGACTAGATCTCCATCAATCTTTCACTGTAAATCTTACCATTAGGCCCTTAGAAATACACTGAAGCCTAATAATAAATACGGTAATTATTTTAAGAGGAGCTTATAACAGAAGGAGCCATTTTAAGTGATATTTGAAGTATTATTGCTGTAAACGAAGGTAAAGATGTTTCTGTGATACAAAGCCCTGTAATAAGTGTTTCTTTGACTGATAAGCTGATTACAGTTTTATTGAAGAAAAATTTGTCAGCAGTTCTCAGACAGGCATCTGCCAAAGGGGGTTCCATAGAGCTCTTTGAGCCACTCCCTGGGATCCATTCTTGCACTAATTCTTTCTCTTTAGTTGTGATAATGTATACATACCTTTATGGACTCTTGTTTCATTTTGTACAGTCTCTTAATCTATTTAAGGCTCACTAATAAATTTTTAATATGTTTTGTTATAGTTGTGACGTACAGATACATTTAGTTACTAATATGAACATATATTGTAAGTAAATAGATCATAAATACATGTAGAAACACTTAATGGAGTAATTTTGGAATCACCTTAAAATTTCTAAGTGTATGCATTGTACATGTGTCAAATGTCCTGGAAATGGGGAAATGGGTCCAGCATAATCCAGTCAATTGTCATGGTTATGGTGAGACGGTAGCCCTGCATTAATGAGACATAAGTAGTAGTGAGTGCTTGTTCACATAACAGATGTATAATTAATCTACAACCAATACCACATGCTACTGTACATAGGCATGTAAAATAAAACTCTGAAAGATGCTGTCTAATTTAACACAGAAAAGTAATGCCCTTAAAGGGAAATAAGTTATGGCAATAATTTAAAATTGTGACCTATATACAAAAGGACAGAAATTTAAATGGTCTATGCCAGTAAATGGCACCAGAAGGGACTGAATAAACTACACATTGCAAATATAGCCACCCACAGACAATAGATGCCATTGCATAGCTTTTAGTATTGTGGTTTTCTGATGCCAGCTAAACTCCCTTGCCTGTGTACGTATACATATGTATCATTTCCACTGGTACACACACACTGCTCTGAGTGCTTCCTATGGCACTGTTTATACTTGCCCAATGGGTAGGTTGCAACGTTGGTGTATGTACTTGGTTGTATGTGATGCGGTCCTAGTAAGAATAATAATAATAATATGAACAAAACGGCAAATTTCAGTTTAGTCCCAAATACACATACTGTTTCCTTTTTACTTGATACTTACTAGTGGACCAATACTAATTGCAATTAACCACCAGAGGGTGGTTTTGAGTTGGAGGATGCTTTCCAAGGTGGTTTTTAGGTGTGCGTTCTATTAGAGTTTCTGCAAAAAACATGGGCGATCCCTATTATGAACCCACTATTGTGGTTCATGATATTGATTGGCGAGAAAATACACGGACCCCATTATTTACTCTTGCTAAAAGTAAAGGCGTCTATACAAATAAATACAGCACACAGTTATGTATGCCTCCTACCTAGTTGACTGGGTCACCTGCACACTACTCAGGTGCTATGATTTAGCATCTGCAAATTCTATTGGAGGTCAGGACTGGCACCCTACAAGAGGCTGTACTAAATATGACTGCTGAGTGAAGATGTGGCACCCAAAATCTCACCTGAATATCACTCGTAGCATGAGACATGGGCAATTGGGATCAGCAATATCCCTATAAATATAGCTGGTGGGCAAGTGGTTCAAGTGCGTGTGCGTGTGTGGGTATGGTATGTAGAAGAATGAAAACATACTACAGTGTCAGAAAGAATCATTTTACAAATGATATAATTGGAATTGCTATTACACAAGGAGCCTACGAGGAGGCTAAATGTACTGCAACCCAAAGAAGCTACAATCAGATCACGGGGTGCTAAGGTTTAAAAGATACCACATTTATGTACATTTACAGTTACCATTTCAGACATGTGTACCCAAATAAGTGATTCCTTACCAAAGTGATGTTCCTCTGTGATCTGTAGAGCCCACTACAGGTCCTCACAATCCCATGTGATCCAACTCTGCATGTTATCTTCAGCTAACATCTGAGCCTGTATAAGAAATACGTGTTAACATGTTAGCACTGCTTTAGTAGGGGTCTAGGGGGTGTGACAAGAAATTCCTATTAGGCAGGTCACTTCGTACACAAATGACACATTTAGGGATGCTGATTTAGAACGGTGACCCTACTACACATGTAAGGTACCACAATGAGTGTTTCATTGTATGCATTACATAGTATTTACCACTATCCAACACATTACATGGCTTTACTTGTATTGCTAAAGATAAGTGCTAAATTATCTCACTTTGTTTGATTGAGTAAATTGTTCTTGATACGAACACTAGGAAGCCCACACATAAAAAGCAAAGCCTAGAGTTGCTACACACAAGATCATTCCTTGACACTAGTTGATACCTTGAAAGCATAAATTATATTTAATCCCCTGAGATAGCCAATGCTGGCAAATACTCCTAGGACAGCGATAGTGTCTCATAGGGCAGAAGTCTAACAGGTGAGGGTGCAGGTACTAAAAGGCTTGTGAGACATGAACATTTGGTTCTCAGTTACAGAGCCTGAAATTATGATCAGACATCTGCCATTTTCTGACAAAGTCTGGCTAACGCCTGAACACTTTTAGGAAATTTTTGTACAGTACTATTGAGTATGTCCAACCAAATAGTAGGACTTGTCAGATCATTTCCAAAACACAACTTCGGGCCCTGCATTTACATGGGTGGGCTGCTTTTCCAATGTCCAAAATTAAACATAGACATTTTTGCTTGAGCAACCACAACAGCATCAACTGGACATCACTGACACATGAGAATATGTCACGGTATACTTCCACCCATGTAAGCAAACTATTTTATTGTACAAACAGCCAGAGAGAGCACTCTATAAAACCTGTAGTAAAGTTACAGACACCATGAAGTGACAACAAACCAGACACGGGGTCAAGTACATTTAAGAGTACTTAAGTAAAGTACTTTTGAATTTTCCAAGTACAAGTACTCCAGCGGCAATCAAGAGAGTACTTAAGTACAAGTACATGCTGGAAGTACTTAAGCAAAGTACAAATACATTAAAGTTTTGCTATAGCAATATATATACTGTATTCAGTGTATTGTAGTATGTAAGTGTGCCTAGGGGGTTGGTACTTTCAGATTTTTGTCAAACATTCTCTCTCTTAAACTTGTAAAATGCACTGACTTAATCAGCAGCATTGCTTTTGTTTGCCAGAATGCTATGACATCATTAATCATGACTACAAGATAGGGTACAAACTATGTACAATGTTAGCAGTATTTACACCCCTGTACAAGTACTTAGAAGTATTTTAAGTACTCAAGTCTCAAGTACATACAAGAACTTAGTAAAGTACTCGAGTATAAGTACAAGTACATTGGGGAAACTAAGAAAGTATTTAAGTAAAGTACAAGTACTTTAAAATCTGTACTTGAGTATAAGTACTCGTGTACTTGGCCCCATGTCTGCTGAACAAACTACATATGTTTGAGGGGGTGTTTGGTGCCCCTGAGTAACCGTACAGTACATCCACAGCACATGATCCTCAGGTAGACTGTACTGGAGCAGTGTGAGTGAACTTTGTTGCTCAGACAAACACATCAACACCAACAACTGGACATCACTGACACGTATGAAAATATGTCACACCACATTGCCAATCTCTGGTATAAATGATTGAATACTAACAATGATACAATTTGGCCGGGGGTCAAGGGTATTGTGTAGTACTGTAGCATGGTGAACAGAGCCTATCAAAACTCATAAATTTATGATTGGGGGAATAAGGTACTGTATAATCCAGCTGTAAATTGCATCATGTAACAATTTAGAAATGACGCTTGGCCTTTGCCAAACTGGAAATCCCTTGTTTGTCTGTCTCTTTTCTTGGACAAAAGATTACAGCACATATTGGAGTAACACCTCTGTGACAAGTAAATGATAGTCTGATCCCTTGTAGAGTGCCACACTCAGTGATGGGAGAGTTTACATCAATTTAAATGCTCCTCTTACTACAAATCTAGCCCACGTTGTAAGAAAAAGCTGGTAAGCTAATATCACTGGATATCTCATTACAGGTAGTATAGTGATCCAGCCACACAAGATCTACACCATACACTACACAAATGATGCATTTTATTTAGAAAAAGTAGTCTAGTATATATATTATATATATATATATATACTAGCACTGGTACCTGCCCTACGGTGCAGGACTGCTTACAATGTCATGCACTTTACATGAAGTTTAATCATGTAGCTATACCTAGTGACAAAAATTCCTACATAGCATTGGAAACCAAAGTACAAAACATCACTTGTCTATACTTTAACTTAGTTTAACGTAATTATGCTTCAAGGCACACATTCAGAAATAACGTTGCACCAATAATTCTCAGAATCAAACTGTAGTATATAATCTATTGTGTATACCTATAGTGTTTACCAATACAGGCACAAATGGCACTAGTAGTACCTGTCCTATTATGCACGCTTATACTGACTACAGAAGACATGAATTTGTACATACCGTTGTAGTACCTGCTTTACAGTGCAGCACTTGCTATACCGTGTGTGTTATGTGCTAAATGTGCAGAGCCATCTCCACATTAACTAAGCAATGGAAACCAAGCATTAAACATTAGTGCCTTCATGTAACTATGTAGCATGTATGGTGTTGTCACTTTTAAAGAATGTGAGCTCGGTGTAGCTACCTCTATAAACTAAGCCTTATATTATCCCATCATGTTTACCACAAAGGTATAAACAATAAATTTAATACAATGTTAGTGGTAAGCGTCATACAGGCCATACAGGTAATGATACCAATTCAGATTCTACATGACATTTGACTTACTGACTAAAAAAGAAATGAATTTGTACATAATGCATGTAGCATCAGTGTACACTGTCCTACAACACTGGTATGGTGCAGCAGTTTCACATGTTATGCATTCAAGTAAGGTGATAGGTTGTGACTGATACCTGTGCATTCCTTACTTTTAATGGCCAGCATTGAAGGTATGACAGCAACATGTGCTGCATCCTTTGCATTACCTAACCTAACAAACTGGATATTGAGACTGCAATTACTTAACTTAGCTAACAATAAAGTAAAACAAAAAATGGGCCAAAGCACTGAAACAATTAATGCTAGCCTATATAATGTACTAAATATCTTGTCATCACCTCAACACCTTCCTCAGTAAAGTAAAAAAGCTGCATTGATTGCAAGGACAAAAACACTTTTTAAAAAAGAGATGGTAAGCAGGTGTCCAGTGAGAGAATAATGGTATGGCATGGCATATATGTGCAGTACATGTATCAAAAAAAAGGTGTAACCAAAAAGGTTGCCGAAACAGAATTCAAAGTTGTAACAAAAAAGGTTGTTGAAGCAAAAAAAAGTTGTAACCAAAAAGGTCAGGTAAAAAGAAAAAAGAAGAGACCGTGTTACCACCGGGATTCAATCTAGGGACTGAACTAGGGCTGAGCGATAGTGAAATTTTGACCATCCGAACGATATCAAGACACTGTTCACGATAGACGATAGTAAAATGATAGTGATAATTCACCTATTTCCTACTAGTTGCCTTCAAAGAGAGTTGTAAGGAGGGATGTACCCATGCATGTATTTTGCATAAGATATTAAACAGCCTTTTACACTGATTCTTGTTCCAAAAAGTTACTATTTAAAAGTATTTTGCAGATATTTCTCCGTATTTTACTTGTTAATTACTGTCCGATAGTAAATTTTCAAGCAATATAGGCGATACCGCTAGTGATACTATCCCGATATTCCAATATGCACATACTATCCCCCAGCCCTAGACTGAACACTCGCAAATCAAACGCTCTACCGATTTGACCAAATGTGATCTGTGGCTTTCTTGAGCCTATAAGTTGTTTATAAAGGCATGCTTAAGTTGAATGGAATATGTGTTTACTTGCGGTTTGCATGCGGTTTACAGAAAGAATTCGAGAGAATTTTTGTCTGCACCCTTGCACTAATCATGCTGTAAATGATGAACGATGGCGGTTAGAAGCTTCATTTAAAAGCGAGGTAATTGTTAGATGATGAACGCTTAGTTTGGCACAAAAAACGCTTCGATACGTACATCGGCTGGCGAGAAAATCGTTGGACACCATCGGAATTGTAGATGGACAGACGGCTTTTCAGCTTTATATATATAGATTAAAACAATAATCTCAACTTGTTTACTTTTGCTACTTACTTTCAATCCGTTCACCTGTGTGTGCTGATCACTTCAGCTCCTAGTGAATCGAGCCAGGTGGCCAGGGCCTACACAGTCACGTGCGATAGTAATCCACGAAAATTTTAAATATTTACTGCTGATGGGAAGAACTCGCTCGACGTGGCAACAAACCAGGTCAGCAGTTAAACGTTTCATTGTGCACCCATTGTTCATTCTATCCAGTTAGGGTCGATTCACTCCTCTGGCAAAATCAATCAAACAGCCGGAATTTCAACAATTGGAATTCACCAATTCCAATGTACAAAAACCAAAACGGAAAAGAATAAGCACTTGGCACAATGCACGCACCAAGCGCTCCGTTTTGATTATTATACATTGGAATGGCCCGAAAGTACACGGACCTCCCAGCCTACAACTACAGGTGACATGAGTGAGACACGCATTTCTTGGTGTAGTTCAACCTCAAAAACATATCTTGTTGTAACATCTTGGTCTCTCCATACTCTATCGCTCTTTGCTCTTGTGGCGGATCTGAGGGGGTTTCAGGTTCAGGAAGTTTTCAATAACTGTGATCCCACTTAGCCACAATCTATGGCTATGCACTTAGCTATAGTCTAGCTGGGGTTGTTAACTCAGTCTTATAGCTCAGTGGCCAATAGCTACATAGATCTATAGTGAATCATAAAATAATCACTCCAAAACATTGTTTCACAGTTGATCCAGGCCTTTGCAGAAAGCTTTGAAGCAAAACAGCACTAAAACGATAATCAGTTTTAGAGGTGCTTAACACGCTTCAATGCCGTAATGCCATTTTTAGTGATTTCAAAGGCAAAAGAAAGTATGAACTTTGGCCAGTACAAAGGTCCCAATGTGATATACCATGTATAACTGTTGGTGATTTTATAACTCACAGGAATCGTAGGGGTGCGCGCAAATTTTCAGAGAGTGTTTCTGCTGAAACCACTGCAACCCCCCTATATCCGCCGCTGTCATTAAAAAGAAGCAACCCGTTACAATTCCCAGGTGTAATATCTGTCATATATTACTAGTTACTTTTTGTAATGTAATGCGTTATATTACTTGTTGCTGCAAAAGTAATAATATTACATAACGCATTACATTTGTAACACATTACCCCCCAACTCTGGTTGTGCCCAGGTAAGTATTATGGTTTGAAAAGCTGACAATGCATGCAAATATGCCTGAGAGGAGGGCAGGAAAACAATTTATTGGAGTGGCCTTAACAGCAACTGCACAATATTCATTGTAAGCACGTATGCAAATACACACACACACAGAGTAGGCAAATAAGCCAGTTGCCGTGTAGGTCATGCCTGCCTAGCTCCCACCTGTGCACTGCTTAGGTAGTACAACAGAAGTTGTAGGTAGCGAGGATGTAGTAAAAATGTCCACTGATTTCCTACACAGACCCAGGAGGCGTTATTTGGGAATATGAATGGCTACACATCTTATATTAAACTAACTTAGGTTACTACTGTGACTATTAACTTACCTAGGCTTGAGAAAGGCCAACAGAAACCTCAAGTAACACGATCACAGCGGCTTGTTTGTTTGCTATTGGCGGGCCGCCATCTCCGTATTCTCCACGCAAAAATATAACCTGCCAAACAAATCAACTCACTGCAGTGATAGTTGGCGTTGTAATCATAATTTAAACTTTGTACCAACACAGTTTAACATTTAAATTCTAGATAATAAAAATACTACAATTGGAATTCGTGAATTCCAATTGCCTTAATCCTAAAAATCAAAACTTATAGATAATAGGTGCTTCGCGCGCGCAGCGCGCGAAGCGCCTATTACCTATAAGTTTTGATTATAAGGGTTACGGTTGGCGAGAAAATACACGGACCGTGGTTCATTATGGTATGTCTGCTTAATTAAATCCTTAGAAATGCTAAACGTGTTAATTCATATGGCTTTCGGCGACATTCGTGGTCATGTGTGGTAAATACCTATCGCCGAAGATTTTCTTAACGTGATTCATACCACCAATGAATTTATTACCACTTATGGTGCATTTTATAGTCTTCTAATGGATCGTGGTATAGTAAGCTACTGTAACATGATCGTTTACCTTCAATTAACTGAAATCCACAAAATTACTATAATAAAACTCTCTAATAGAGCGTTCAAGTTTGACCGAATTTCTGCTAATGTAAATGAAGGAGGCCAGTGTGATGTTTTAACTCTTGACTTTAGCAAAGCTTTTGATAAAGTCCCACATGCCCGGCTGTATCAGAAACTCTCCCTTTATGGAATTCGTGGGCCAATATTAACTTGGCTCCAAGCTTTTCTAACAAGATCCCAGCGTGTCATTGTAGTTAACATGAAAAATCTTGCAACTCATGTACTTTCAGGTGTGCCACAAGGAACAGTGTTAGCCCCCCCTTTTAATTCTGTATATCAATGATCTCCAGTGCTCTGTACAGTTCGTACAAGACTTATAGTCTGTTTTGCACTAAAAGAAATATTATGATCACTTAATTAGTCTGTGACATGTTGACGCATTTTAGTACCTGTAAATCAGGTATTCCATAGCGACAAGCACACGCATCTTGCTATTCTACACCCTCTCATTTAAATTAGAACTACTCCATCATTTTTAATCCAATAGACATGAAATTTTCACACAAGCTACTTTAGTAATTTTGCCAAAGAAGAGCGTTTGCCATTTTGAAATAGCAAGTTCAGATGATGAATAACGTGGAAGTAAAGAAAAGGATTTCTGGGAGTGTCAACCCAAAAGACTAATATGTGACCCTATTTTGGAAAATCATACATTTGGGCACATGCAAAATTTGTGGGAATGCTCAATTGAAAATTTCATCAATTTTTTAATAAACTTTTTTTGCATATTCTGATAAAGCAACTTATTAAGCCTTCTTGCTGTGAAAAAATTTTCACATCCATAGCTTCTTTATTCTAGGAGATATACTCAATTATATCAGACCATGCAGTAGTTTCACAATGCGTGGGACAGCAATTAACTACAAATGGGTTGATTTGTTCATTCCCAAAACCAAACATTTTCTTGTCTTTAGCCTAGGGACAATAATACAAGTGATTTAATTGAGGAAAAGCACAAAGAACACATGATTAAACTCTCAAGGATCTCTTTTCATCCATTTTAGATTGTGAGAAAGGAGATCTTTGTCAACAAAGTGATTTGATTTGTCATCAATTTGTCACCTGATCACTATACACTTCTATTATATAAACTGATAGTGAAAAGTTAATTTGTTATGTATTAGATAGTAAATTAGCCATATCTTTGGAATGCTTCAATGTATCAACACAAAATTTTCACACAAGGTAGATAACCACTCAGTGCTTCATTGTAGCTATAAAAAAGAAAATTGGACTATGTGCCCAAATGTATGGTTTTCCAAAATAGGGTCACATAATTATGTGATGATTGAGAAGCTAAAAGACAAAAATAAAAATGCACAGCTGTTTAGCATAGTATATCATAAAAGTATCAAGGCTCTTGTGTGTAAACTGTGGGACTAGTTCTAGTATAAAGGGAAAACTGTAGCTCAGCAAAATTCAAGTTTAGCAGTTGGGGTTTGGACTAAACTGTGTACTAGTGTTATCCAGTAAAAAAGTACAGAACATTTGTTAAAACCATTTGCAAGTTATAGAACAAATTAAATTTTATGGGAAGCCATATAAGTGAACTGTACTGAGCACCCTTAAATGGTAATTGCCTTTCGACCCTTCAAAATGCAAATTTTTACATATTACAAATAAAAAGAGCCCAATAACTCATACTTACTTTATCGCAAAAATCCCCTTATCAAGGAAGTTACAACCACCAAATACCTTGGAGTATTAATTGACAGTAAGCTTACATGGAACAACCATATACAGTCTGTTGCTCATAAAGCTGCCCAAGTAAATGGTTTCCTGCATCGTAATCTAAGACAATGTCCCTCAAATATTAAAGCGATATGTTTCAAGTCAATGGTTCATCCAATCCTTGAACTATATGCTTCCTCCGTATAGGCCCCCCACACTAATGTTAACATTCAGAGACTAGAAGCTGTACAAAGACGTGCAGCCAGATTCTGCTTCAACAAATTTTCTCCATACTCCAGTGTGACCAACATGTTAGAGTTTTTAAGATCTACAGAGCCTCCAAACCAGAAGGAACATAGCCAAACTCATTATTATGTATAAAATAATCAATAGAAATTTACACATCCCTCCAACTCACTGATCCCCAATCAACGCGATTCAAGAAGAGAATACTTTACCCAATTATAAACTGGCATATAAATTGTTCCTTTTCCCCCTCCACTGTTAAGTCATGGAACTCGCTCCATCTCCCTCCCCCCCCCCCATTGTAATTAACTCCCCTACACTTGATCAATTTTGTAATATGATTAATACCTGTGCGTTATAATCTCTTTTGATTTCTGCACAGTAATAAATATTCGTTATGTCTGAGTCTCTGAGAGCTATCCTCATGGGCGTGCGTCTGCTTTGTAATCATGTGATGTAAGAATCCACGTGATGCTACAATGTGCGATTTCGGACGCGATGAAGACAGCTGGGCAGTGCGCTGATTTAGCAGACGTCGAGAACATGAAATACAGGTATTGTAGTGTCACATGTGTGTACTCTCGAGACAGCAGGCAACGTGGGAAAGGTGCTAGACCTATGACAGGAAATAGTACTACACGGGTACTTGGCAAGTTTAATCCTGTGACCTTGATCACACTTAGAAGTTCTAATGGAAAACCGAAACCCATAATATAACACCATTTTCACATGGACACCCAAAAGTGCATGGAGCTTGAATAACCCACTCCACGAGAAGCTATATAAATACGCGCGAGTTACCCTTGAACTTACCAGAGGTCCTTGACAGAAAATAATAAATGGTGCTACACCACATCAAATACACTAAACTATTAGAATCTCTGAGACAAACAGCTGCTTCACAGTGTTGGTAGGAGCATGTATTAAAATCTGTGGATGCTGTCACTGCTGATTGTCTTGGTGGTGTAATTGAGGCCACACCACCATTGGTATTGACTCTTGTAACAATGCTGTGATCATCATTCAGCAAACAATTGACCAATTAGCTTAGTCTGAAATTATAAAGTGTTATTAAAGAACTACTGGTACAAGATCAGTCACCATCTTAGATAACTGATATCAGATCAGTACAATATCGATAGATTGGTAATAAATTTCCTAGATTGGATCTGTATCGGTAAAGCTCAGAAAAGTTGAATCGGTACATCTCTAATGAATGTGTCTGCATTTATGGGTTCCCACACTGTCATCATATTTAATTCAGTCTTGCATAGCTTCAAGTACACAAAAAAATGGATTTTCAACTACCAGGTGCCATGCAGCTAGCTAACTCATCTGAAATTAACCAAATATGTATTACTATTTTATTATGTTGTGCAACAACACATAATTAATTCTAAAGGTAAATAACTCACAGTGATAAACAAACAATTACAAATAACAACACACGTAAGAGAATATATATACTATTACTTAAAGATTCATTAATTCTCGGATTTTGTAATTCATGAAGTTTTTGTAATTCGTCAATTGCATTGCTATGCACTGCTAAGGAAGCGCTTGTTAAACAAACCACTTTTAACATCATATGCACAGAAGTATCTTCTAAACTGTTTTATAGTTTGACTGCAGTGTTTTTCCCCACAAATTCTTTCGACAAAGCCTCAAAGCTGCTCTTCATTTTTGTTCATGTACGTGGGGATAAGCCCCCTTTCCAATTCGAAGGGATTGTATAAGTTGAGCTGAATCCTGAGAAACAGCTAAAAATTAAAAGTGAGTTTTTTCTCAACAGAGTTAACATTTTAGCCAACCAGATGATTAGTGGTAACAGCAAAGGTGTCAACAACAGACACGCACTGTTTGGCTCCACTACAAGGCAAGGGCTGTAATGGACACTGTACTTATATGGCTTTCCCATAGGAAATGTATTGTGAAAATCTGAGTGAAGTGTGTTTATGCTGGACTGGGATTATCATGTCATGTGTTTAGTTGTAAACATGTCCACATTCTGTGGTCTCAGAGATGTTCCTGTTAGACTATTACTACAGCTAAAAGTTCATACTATGAACTTGTATGATAAAGAGCACTTCATATTGATAGTGATTACTATGTTCCTGTTGTTACACACAGGTCACAGTGAGGCTGTCATAGCAGTATCATTTAGTCCTGATAGAAGGTGAGTATGTGTATAAAGACCTTATGAAATGTCGGAAGTTTATGTAGATGTGTGTAGTGATTGTGATTACAGTCCAGCTCCATTCTCAGTATTACAATTGGGTTATTTTGAACCAATTGCTGTAAAGTACAAGTTTGTGTGTGTGTGTGTGTGTGTGTGTGTGTGTGTGTGTGTGTGTGTGTGTGTGTGTGTGTGTGTGTGTGTGTGTGTGTGTGTGTGTGTGTGTGTGTGTGTTCATATAACTTGTCATTATGTTGTACAGGGGTCTAGCTAGTGGATCAGGTGATTGTACTGTTAGATTATAGGATACCAGTACGGAGACTCCTCATCATGTTTGTAAAGGTGTGTATAGTATAGTGTGTACTGTGTACATGTGTTGAAGATACAGATCACATGGTAATAGGCGTACTTTATTCCACGGACTGGACTGGACTCGCGGACTGGACTGGACTGGACTGGTGGACTGAGCTGGAAACAGCTTTAAACAATAATCCAGGCATTATCTATCTCTTGCAACACTGGAGACACCACTATCGAGCTATAACTGCTGGTACTGCTCTTCCTTACAAGTCAGATGACACTAGCGCATGCACTAATCAATTAGAATACACTTACAATACACGTGTACTCGCAGTGATAAAGCGTGACAGAGGCTATTGTTGTAGCGTACATGTTTTCCTTTGTTGCTTCAGTACTTAACACTAGTGTTGGGGTTGTAGTGATGAGCCAGATTATTTGCATAGCCCCATCACCTTGCCTGGTGGTGCCACCTAGCTACCTGCTAAGATTAATTATTGGCTCATCTCTACAGTTGTAACACTAGTGCTAAAACAACAAAGAAAACATCTACGCTACAAGAATAGCCTTTATGACGCTGTATTACTGCTAGTACGGCATGTATCGTAAGTGTATTCTAATTAATTAGTGCATGCGCTAGTGTCTTGATTTGTAAGGAAGAGCCAGCAGTTGTAGCTCGATGGTGGTGTCTCCAGTGTTGCAAGAGATGGATAATTCCTGGGTTATTGTTTAAAAGCTGTTTCCAGTTCAGTCCACGAGTCCAGTCCAGGCCATTCCAGTCCGTGGAATAAAGTAGGCCGGTAGACACTGTGTATAAGAAGGATACAATCATATATTAGTCTCCATAGCTGTATAATACAAACCATTAATGTACAATAGTATATACAAATAGTTCAGTTATCACATGTCTCTTATGAGTCTTCAGTGTCCTACCAAGTCTCTGAACTGTCTTGACGACTTGTCCAGTAGACACATGATGTAGTCTAGTTGTGGAGGAGATGATGTCTAATGTATAATGAGTTGACTGTGTCTGAGCTGACTCATAAGTAAACAGGAGAGTTCTCCAGTCTTGTTCCATCATGGTATTCTGTGTATCGGGGGTGCATTCTTTTGATATGGACTTAACATTTAGCAGTGTCTATACTCAGTAGTACAGTTGACAGCCTTTTCATTTCTGTAACCATCCAAAGTGCTGTCTATTGTGCATCTAGCTTCTTCATTGCTAGAAGGACTTGTTGTCCAGGGTTAGCTGGGTATACTCTTTCTCTTTTATGATTAGAGTGTTTCTGCTGATCTGACACGTGACATATACTACGTATCTCATTTTACTAGAAGGAGTTTCTCCTCACTGTAGTCAGATTGATAGACCAGTACTGGTTAGGTAGCCACTGACAGTTAAACAGGATCTCATAAGTAGGACAGTTTAGTAGTGACATGTTTGGTATGTAGTTACATGAGCAGTAGGAGCTGTGAGTGTTCCTCCTGTTCCACAATCAATAACTGACTATTGTTGAGTAGTGGAAGACTTGACTTTGTGACAAAAGATGTACAGTATAGTCAGCTACGATCATCATCGTCTGTATTGGTTGAAGGGACTTAACCACTCTGTGCAACAGTTTGTTGTATTGACTACCAAAAGCATGTGATACCTCTAAAATGCTGCTAAAGCATTAGGCTGTAGGGAATCAGCTTATTGGTTTGGTCTGCCAGTAGGATGAACAATATTTGGAAGTTATATGCATGAAGTTCTAAGGGCAGACATTGTGATCAAGCCCTGCTAGACTTTGATGACCCAAGTATTTGTAATGTGCAAATGGTCAGGTAATACCTACTTAATTTTCACAGTGGCCCTTATCATTGCCAGACACTGTTTTGTAGCTTTGTGTTGCTCTGCTTGCATACTCAACAACATTATAGGTTGTTGACAGGACAGCCCCAAGTCCCACATCTGAGACATCTGTACGTAATGTAAATGTGTCACCACAAGCAATTACAATAGTGATTACTTTAGACCATTAATCTGTCATGTTCAACTGCCCACTTGTGTGGCCATTCCAGCAAATCTAGCACAAATATACTGGTAGAATTAGCTAGACCAATAAATGACCTGAGCATTTATAAAGTACTGGAATTGCCTTCTGGCATTAACTGTTGTTTGAGTATTTGAATTCCAGGTGTGAGACAGTTTTTTTTTTTTTTTTTCAGATAAAACTGACTGCAGAGGGTGGTGCATAAATCCAATTTGATGAGAGATCATTAGCATGTGAGGCTGAAAAACTACCAATTGTTGACATACTATCAACACAGTCCTTGTGTGATCTCCTAACACTTTGTCTTGTCTCCTATGGCATGTTTGTGGATCAGTGTGAACTCCCATAATCTCAGTGCCAGGACTGAATTTCATCTCAGTGGAGTCCTTGTGCTTATAAGGAACTGCTGAAATATAAGCACTGTGGTTCACAATTAATTCCTACAATGGTCACATCAAAAGTATCATTTTAGGTGTTCATATTGTTGTTGAAATGTGCTTGTATAGCTAACACAATTGAGTGGTACCTTATTGTAGTGTACATACTAAAAGGTTGATGTAGTGTCTTATCTTTCTCTCTTGCTCTACATACATGTAGCTCACTGCCATTGGATCCTCAGTATTGCCTGGTCACCAGATGGGAAGAAGATTGCATCAGGTTGTAAAGCTGGTAAGGTGAGTGAAATGTATGGAGTTGTCCACCTCATTTCCCTCTACCACCCTTAATAATACTACTACTACAGTGGAACCTGTCTAAAGTGGTCACCTTCGGGCCAGAGATATTTGGTCTTTATAGAGAGGTGGCTGCCTAACTCACTATCATATCTCTATAAAGCAGCCAATGGCCACAAACCAAGGTTTGACCTTTATACAAAGGTTCCTGGGATTATAGCTATCCTCACACATGCCTACTCTTCAATCCATTACTTACATAACAAGCATAAACAAAGTAGCTAGCAGAAACCAGAAAGGATGACCAACAAGAGCGAGAAACCACTATATGGAGACATTATCAGATTTATCACTAGGCTGCCTTGCTACAAAGCCAGTGAAGGAAAGGCTATGGTTTTTATACTGGAAAGACAGTTACCTGGTAACTACACAACTGTAAATTCCGAGATAAATTCAAAAAATTAGCATATTGTGGGGTGAGCTTTAATTGGAATCGTGTGAAGAGACAAACCCATGGAGTGGCTATAAGCTTATCTATACAGAACACAACTGTGAGTATAAAATGTTATAGAAGTATAAAGTAGTGTAACTGGTTTACTCACTGTTATGACTTGCTGTGGCTGCTTTGTGAGAGGCTTTTTTGTATAACGAAGTGCTTCCAAAAGCTGACTGTTATATGTGTTATAGAGGTGACCGCTTAATGCAAACTATTTCTATACAAACTGTTTAGGAATCAGTCGGGACCAGTCACATGGCCATTTTGCTGAGGTGACCATCCAACTCAGGTGACCATTAAGAGAGGTTCCACTATACTACACATTTATACACAGTATGTTAATACCCTAGCTACTACACAGTGTGAGACATATCCAATACTTGTGAAAATTTCTCTTCTACACACCATGATACAATTGTTATCAGTTTATCATACAATCTACAGGTGTGTATATGGGACTCAGTAACTGGTAAACAATTGGGGAAATTCCTAACTGGCCACAGACAGTGGATAACATGGTTGTCATGGAGACCAATGCGTAAGTATGCTCATATACAGACCATATATAGACATTCTGCATATAGTTGTGAGACTGAATTGTATGGGACTTGTAAATGTAAAGTCAAACTATTGGAAATGATTGGTGTGGACTTAGCTTTTACCTCCATTAGCTTTTATTGTGATGCCAATGGAAAGTATAGTCAATTAGCTACATGTAGGTCTACATGTAGCAGAGCTTATGATAACGTCCGGACACCGGTCAAAATCCGGTCAAAATCCGGTCAAATTGCATAGATGTCTGACCATAATGCAATTTGTCCGGACATAGTGTCCCATCAAAGCACAAGGAAGGAGCCTAAGGGCTGAGCTTGCATGCATCAACAATAACAGTCACTTGGTTGCCAGGAGATAGTATACATTCTTACAACCCCAAGGGAGTGGCCACAAATGTACCAATGCCAACCCTCTGGTGTACTGTGACCACATAACAGCTGCAGTAAGGCATGTGACATCTTACCACTATAATGTTCATTTGCTATGCTACAGTAGACATATTGGGCATTCATCTTCTACATGTCCAGTCAATTTTAGCAATTGTCCGGCCAATTTTGGTTTGCCAGGACATTGTGGCAGGACAACAGAGAATTCTTATCATAAGCTCTGATGTAACACACTGTAACATTTTTTCTAGAAGCTGTACAAGCTTTATACTTTTGGTCCTTGTGTACATTTATCATTAATTGTGTTGGTAGTTATAACACTTTGTGTACAGTGATCATAACCACCTGTGTATGTACTCCCCACTATAGGATGGTAGTGTATGTACTCCCCACTATAGGATGGTAGTGTATGTACTCCACACTATAGGATAGTAGTGTATGTACTCCCCACTATAGGATGGTAGTGTATGTACTCCACACTATAAGATAGTAGTGTATGTACTCCACACTATAGGATAGTAGTGTATGTACTCCACACTATAGGATAGTAGTGTATGTACTCCCCACTATAGGATAGTAGTGTATGTACTCCACACTATAGGATAGTAGTGTATGTACTCCACACTATAAGATAGTAGTGTATGTACTCCACACTATAGGATAGTAGTGTATGTACTCCACACTATAGGATGGTAGTGTATGTACTCCACACTATAGGATGGTAGTGTATGTACTCCCCACTATAGGATGGTAGTGTATGTACTCCACACTATAGGATAGTAGTGTATGTACTCCCCACTATAGGATAGTAGTGTATGTACTCCACACTATAAGATAGTAGTGTATGTACTCCACACTATAGGATAGTAGTGTATGTACTCCCCACTATAGGATGGTAGTGTATGTACTCCACACTATAGGATGGTAGTGTATGTACTCCCCACTATAGGATGGTAGTGTATGTACTCCACACTATAGGATAGTAGTGTATGTACTCCCCACTATAGGATGGTAGTGTATGTACTCCACACTATAAGATAGTAGTGTATGTACTCCACACTATAGGATAGTTGTGTATGTACTCCACACTATAGGATAGTTGTGTATGTACTCCACACTATAGGATAGTAGTGTATGTACTCCCCACTATAGGATAGTAGTGTATGTACTCCCCACTATAGGATAGTAGTGTATGTACTCCACACTATAGGATAGTAGTGTATGTACTCCCCACTATAGGATGGTAGTGTATGTACTCCCCACTATAGGATGGTAGTGTATGTACTCCACACTATAGGATGGTAGTGTATGTACTCCCCACTATAGGATGGTAGTGTATGTACTCCACACTATAGGATAGTAGTGTATGTACTCCACACTATAGGATGGTAGTGTATGTACTCCACACTATAGGATAGTAGTGTATGTACTCCACACTATAGGATAGTAGTGTATGTACTCCACACTATAGGATGGTAGTGTATGTACTCCACACTATAGGATGGTAGTGTATGTACTCCACACTATAGGATAGTAGTGTATGTACTCCACACTATAGGATAGTAGTGTATGTACTCCACACTATAGGATGGTAGTGTATGTACTCCACACTATAGGATGGTAGTGTATGTACTCCACACTATAGGATGGTAGTGTATGTACTCCACACTATAGGATAGTACAGTTCACATATGGGATACAAGGCTGGCTCATTCAGTGATGATATTAACTGGTCACAGTCAGTCAGTGACTTGTGTACGATGGGGAGGAGAGGGACTGATATATACCTCATCGACTGTGAAGTGTAGAGAGACCGTGATGTGTGCGTGCGTGTGTGTGTGAGTGAGTGTGTATGTATGTTTGTGCATGTGTGTGTACATGTATTATCCGTACCCACAAAGTAGGGATGTCACGACATAGAAATTTTTATGTCACATGTCATTAGAGGTTTATGTCACGGCATAAGCAATTCTTAAAGTTTCACAACTGAAGCTGTTACTTATGAAACTGTATAACTATTTTGATTCAAATATGCAAAAATATCAGCTTAAACATCAGCTATATTAACTACTAGCATTGGTACCTGCCCTATGTGCAGGACCATCTCCACATTAAACATTTTAATGCCACGAAGAGGGACTAAGCATTAAACACCAGCACTGCTAATGTAGCTATGTAGGGTACATGGTGATGTCACATTTTTTAAAGAGCATGAGGTTTTCTTATGTCATTAATGATGCAAAACACTAAAGTTTATAGTTTGTGGTTTTGACAGGAATGTAGTTTAATTATTCAGTGCATCTTCCCTACCAGTGACTTCAACGTGCTGTATAGAACAAACGAAACCTTTGCTGCTTTACATGAGAACTAATGCAACAATAATTAATATATTGGGAACCAAGCATAAATATTAGTGTCCTATATTTGCTGTGTAGCATGTATGTCGATAGTGCTTTAAAGTACATGATCCTTATGCAGTACATAATAATTTATAGTGAAGCATGCATGCACGGCTAGCTAATTAGTTAAACTGCATGTGAGCTAAGGCAATTGTATACAGTATACCCTACATTACATACAGGTTGTGTACACACGGTACAGTTTCAGTTTCTACATTTTGATGTTTACCTTACCGACTGTCACAAAGAGAAATGAACTTGAGCATAATTTAAAGTCAACACAATTTGCAGTTATAGTTACTGCATGGCAAGCAAAAGTTCAGAACTTGTCCTATGCACTTTCAGTTCTGATGTTGCAGTGACACATATACCTCTTTCCATACAAAAACCCAGTTTTGAAACACCTGCAGTGTAATTGACCAATAAGGTAATGTATGAATCTTTAGAGTGAAAGCATGTAAGCAGGATAGTGAAACAGTTGTGCCAGGTCAGATGCAGTTCCTCGGTGTAAACTATGGATCTGCATGGTTCCAGTATTATCATTTTTCAGATGCACAGTAGTATTTGTTCAATCATGCAAGCTGCCTATTACTACAGCAGTATTGAGGTAAGTCTGAACAAACAGTTTTTTATGTCAGTGCACACCTATGTGCTTAAAACAAAGATGTAGATATTCTGGATACTGGTGAAAGAAGCTTTTACCTACTCTAATACAACACACTGGACCAACACACAGATGGACAAATATGTTGGCAATTAGTCTGCCCTGTCCCAAAAGTGCTATAAGAGTCCCTATTATGTGAAGTAATTCAGTGCCAGTGCTGAAACACTGATCATTAGAGTTTGTAGATGAAGACTTGCATGGAACAGATAGAGCAAAAAGGTGCATCAAAAAGGTCCCAAAAGTGAAAAAAAAAGTTATGACCTAGGCGGGGATTGAACCCTGGCAGGTTATAATAACTTGGGGTTAAGGGAGGTGCACAAATCGCCACAGTTGTTTATCTGTGGTTTTGACAGGAATGTAGCTCAACTTTTCAGTGATCCTTCCCTACACCAGTGCCTTCATCGCCCTATAAAGAGCGAACAAAAGCACGTATTGATTTGCTACAACAACACTCGAGTTGCCAGATGATGGGCGTTTAATTTCGCTAAAGTCCCGCCTCGATACGTACTTTGCATGCCAAGATATGATGAGCTAAAAGTCGTGTTTTAAAAAGGTGTTCACAAAAAGGTACTGAGTAGAAAGAAAAAAATCTGTGAACACGTGGATTTGAACCCACGACCTCTTACATGCTAGTCAGGCGTTCTACCACTTGAACAGTATGTACTGTGGTTTTCAAAGGAATGTTGCTCAAGTTTTCTCTACACCTTGGCCTTCTACGCGCTGTAGAGACCGAACGGAAGCACGCGTGAACTCGTGATAACAATCTTAGAGTAGGCGGATGATGAGCGCTTCATTATCAGCACAGACCATAGATACTAAATACATAATGGATTGGAAACGCAATACATTTTACGGTTACGGGCTCGATACGGTCACGTGATTTATGGCAATGATACCAAGTGTGCAAACTGCAGTTGTTCTTAACACTGAGACTACTATTACAGGTTTTATAAAGCGTTAAATCATTGCTAAATGATTCAGCTATTTATTGGTTTGTGACTGAAGGTTAGTCGTTTCGTACAACCGAAGGTGTGAAGGAAGGAACGCGAAATTTGTGTTCAAAAACTACTGTGGGGGTTTTAGTGCATAGGGCGTATTACGTACGAAGTTTTAGAAGTGCTGAACAGTTTCGCCACATCGTAATGAATACAAAATAATTATTTTTAGCACTGTACAGCAGTTACTTTCCGAAAGCGAAGCGAAAGAATGGCTACATGACGGTAGTGGCTGTGGGGGTTTTCCTGGCTTTGTGAAAACAAGTCTAGCGATACATGCTATACTAAAGAAAAGTTCATACCTTCGAGAGTGCTAAAAAAAGGATGAAAGAATTAAAAAAGACACCTGTTTTCGAGAAAACTCTGGGCGAATTCGACAAAAATGTATTGTGCCTATTGAAAATGCTGCTGTGCCCCGTAAATATCATCACGTGACCGTATCGAGCCCGTAACCGTAAAATGTATTGCGTTTCTAATCCATTATGTATTTAGTATCTATGCACAGACTATGTCGATTCGCGCCAAGTCTGGTGAGTAAGCAGCGTGACCGTCAGACAGACAGACAGACAGACAGCTTTTCAGCTTTATATATATAGAAGATGACATCAACAAACAACCAGCATTGCTTGTACTTACTTGTCAATTTTCTCATATTTATTGCATCAAATTTGATCAATATGAATAGAAAAGTGTGCATTATTTGGAGATATTTATGTCACGACTATCGTGACATCCCTACCACAAAGCAGAATTCCATCATCTTCCATAGGAATATTATGTTATGTAGGACACTATCAGGACATGGTCACTGCAGCTGGGTTAGTGGTGTACATGTTGTAGTAACTGGATCATGTGAGCTCCTGTCAGGTGAACACACTGTGTCTTAACACTGACTATGTGTTAAGGACTGGACCATATGAATCAGCTAATGACAAGCCAGAAGGTATTGTGTAGTAGTTCTCTGGCTAGTAATGTTGTTTGACCTACCGTATAACAACAAATATTGGAAAAACTGATATTTGGTGATTTGCTATAAAATTGCAGTTGGCAAAAATGTAATTTGGCGAAATGCTGTCACTGAAAAATTGGCGGTGCACATGAGTGGTGTAAGGTGTGTGCTGTAGCGTACAATCCTTTTTGTGCTGAAATATTATGGATTCAGTCACTGCATGCATAAGTCTGGCAGAGTCGTTTTCATGGGACAGGTCTGGGTCTGATCTGCTTTAAAGAAAATCCAGGTCCTTCTGCAGTCATGGGTCACGCCCACTTATCATGATCATTTGCTGTCTGTAGGCATACGTAGAGCCTCACCCATTTATCAATGGCTGCACACAAATTCATGTCTTGCTACCTGCAAGCTTACGTGGAGCCATGCCCACTATTCAAGTATGAGTTTTTTAGTATCTATTATCTAGTCTAGTCTGTAATCCACACCCATTTGCATGTGATAATTTAAAGGTGTATTTAAGTAGTATCCACGAAGTCACACTTGGGATGTCGAAACCTACTTCTGCAACTGGTATCAAAAGCTTGGGCCCAAGGTATCAAAATAATATTGAAGAAAATTTAATTTGGTGGTTTAGTGACAAATCACCAAGTCAACAAATCACCAAGTCAACAAATTTAGTTCACCACCAAATTTAATTGATATACAGTATCAGAGACCTCATACATATCTGTATAAAAGGAAATTTTTGAAAGGTTAAATATTCAAAAAATTTGAAACGACAATGCCTTTTCAATAACATATTTATGTAATTTTCTTACCAGAAAAACACCTATCAAACTATAAACAAGGGTAAGTGCTGCATGTTTTCTACTTTATCAGTTAGCTAACTATAGGTACTAGGCCACTGGCAAACACAATGCAAGCTATACCATGAGTGTCACCATGAGTCTTGGAGCCTAAGAGCTCGAGAAAATTATTATTCCAGCCTGAGTGAAATGATAGTGAATATCTGGAAGTGATGAAAAGCGCTAAGTAGTGATTGCTCAATCTGCAGGCCACTCAGTGGATTAAAGCCATGTATAGTCTACCAAACAATATGGTTCAAGCCACAAAGGAGGAATAAGTAGCTAGACATGATTCTACCACAGCCTTTGTCTATACTGAACAATCAAAGCAGCAAATTCTACTGTAGCTACATACACGTGATCAATACAACAATTGTTAGCTTCCTCCAGTTAGGTTCATAAATCTGTCTTATCTACAGTGCGACGTGGTAATGGCAGAGAGAAACTGTATCAAATATATTTTTTCGAACTTACCATCAAGCACTCGTTTTTGAAAATTTGACCTTTCGAAAATTTCCCACTATACGGTATCTGTGAAGTTTCTAGAAGCCATTTTGGTATTGTATAGTATATGGAGAAGGCTCTTGATTTTCTAGCCCCTCACGTAATGACATTATTTAATGTGTTGCTAATTTGAATCTCTACTCTACACAGGTGACCTCCACCAGTGAAGGTGAGTACCAGTAATAGGTACTGATAGTACATTGGTTATTACCGTATTAGGAAGTGATCAGTGAAGAACTGCTTGTGTCTGGATCTAATGACTTCACACTGTTCCTATGGCAACCATCCACTGGCCAGAAACCATTGAATGACGGGTAGGTACAATGCAGTACATATCTTATAGTAAATATGTACTATGGTTTTATAGTGTCCTTATTATACGTGTACCACTTTTGTGTGGGCGTTCAAAGGCACTGCTTACGGTTTAACCTGCATATTGCCATGCAAGATATTACCTGCTCATGGCTTTGATGCCCAACCAGCTCAAAGATATTACTTTCATTATATTGGGCGACGTTGATTGTTTAGTTATGGGTTTGAGTTTACAGGTTAGGCTTGGCTCAGTGTAGTTGCTAAGTTTCGACTAGTTGACAGTTACTAAATGAGACGAATGATCAATAACATAGTCGTTTGGGCAGTGCGTGGATACGTATTTCTACCCATCTGTGTCAGCCATAGTGTATTTTATTTATTTATTTTATTAGACTTCACAGCACAAGTGCTGAAGGTCAAGCAAGTGTAAATACCACAGCACAAGTGCTTGTGGTATTTAAGATCCACAAGCCAAGTACTTGGGAATTTATATTGATGAAACATTTTCTTGAAACTTCCACGTTACTTCTGTATACAACAAAAAATGTCCAAGCATATCTGCAGTGCAATTTGAGATAGTGATCAACAAGTGTAAGGGAAAGATTCTATCATTCTTTAGTGTGACCCATATTACAGTATGCCTGTATAGTTTGGTCACCCTATACTCTGACTAATATTGATAACTTGAGGGTGTGCTCTTCAGAGTGCTACTCACTTCTAGGCATTCTTCGATTTTCACCGAGTGACGATAATATGTATATAAAAAAAATCCCCCTGGTTTTCAGTAATTCTTGAAAATCGAAAAGCGAGTGTAAACGTACATATAAAGTAGTCTGGCGCCGCCCGCCCCTTCGCAAAAAGTATTCTTTTGCGGAGGGCGGGCGGCGCCAGACTACATGTAAAGGTGTGGCATTAGCTGTGTGCAAATATTAGCTAATCATTAAATCTTTAGTTTTGTAATGTTGTACAATTAATTGCAATATCTGGTAATTTGTTCCACAATTTAATTGCATCTGGGTAAAAAAAAAGGAATATTTTAAATGAGATATCTGTGGCTCTAAAATGGTTGCTTGAATCAATTAATGTCCTCGGGTAAGTAAATTATTCCTGATGAGTGAGTTCCCTGTTTCAGTTTCAACAAGATTAACAATTTTATCCATCCCTGATTCCCTTCTAACTAAAGTGTCGTACAGGCTCAGGTCCCTAGAGGGGTAGTTGCCTAATAAGTTGACCCATAAAGAAAAAAAATGAGAAGTCAAGATGTACTGGCAGAATGCAGGGGAAATCCCGGATCAGGTTGTGTGGCTCCTCAGGCACTTTCAGCTAAGTCACTGCCTGACCTGGGATTTTTTTCTGTATTCAGCAGTTCTCAATTACAGGTCTCTGACTCCCTACTTCACAGACATACTGTTGAGCTGGGGAATAACAGATTGTCCACTGCATCCCATTTAACATGTTAGTGACACTAAAATACATTGAAAAATCACTACAATATTGCTGCTTTCCTTTGTACTTTTTCTAGTTTAGGGCTTAACACAATGTATATATTTAACTTGTGCTTATCTTTCGCACCTGTACAGGATATTTATAAATGGGGAGGAAGGAATTGGATTTCGGGATGAAAATCGAAGCAGCCATATGAAAGAAAGAAAAGTTTATCAAAATCTGTGCCGGAGATGAGGTACGTGATTATGAGCGTAATATTGGTAGTCTTGTATATACCCAAATGGCTTTGTGTGTGGGAGAGGAAAAAGCAAGGGGGTGTCACTCAGGGTCTTGCTGTAGGTCGATCTGCGACTACGGTCAAACTCTAAGTCAACGGCCAAGGCCACAAAATAGCTATTACTGTGGGTCAAGACGATACGGAAGGTTTGAAACCCACAATCGAAAACTATACGTAGAATTATCAAGTTTACGGGATTATACGTAATTCACAAGAAGTAAGGATCTCCATGAAGATGTTTTAAAGCTCCAACAGGAATTTTGCCGTAATTATAACGATTTTTTCTCTCCTAGCTGCTGGTAGCACGCACTAAAAATATTATACTAGGTTACAAGTGCAGGTGTGTATAGGAAAATAGAGAAATAAGTGGAAGTCAAAAGTTTGACAAGAAATGCTCAAGTCATAGGTCAAAGACAATAAATGCTGCAAGTCAAAGGTCAAGGTGAAATTTTCCCTGATCAAGACTTTGACCGTAGTCGCAGAACTACCTACAGCATGAGCCGACATAACACCCCCTTGAAAAAGGTCTGGTGGATCTCCAGGCTCCCAAAATCCGGGAATAAAGGCCAGCTCCAGGAGTGTTAAATTGGTATTGACAAACCAACTAATAAAGCTAAGTTTTATTTACTCAAGCAACTTTGCACCTCTTGTCATGTACACAGATCACATCTCACTTAGGCTCTCACAAGCATCAGAGAATGACACTTGCAAGGGGGTGATACTCCATATACCCTGTACTCCAATCTTCGTCCTGGATCAAAGTAAAAAGAAAAATGCCTTGACCCTTTGCTAAAATCCATGCTTGACTCTTGACCAAATTCTTGCATATTTTCATAAAAATACAGTTATGTTGTAACTGTAAAAGTACCAATTGTGGTATACCTTTTACAATCGAAGCCTGTCTTTTGACCTACTGCAAATTTCTTGCTTGACTTTTGTTTTGACCGAGGACGAAGATCAGAGTACAGAATATATAGTGCCTCCCCCTTGATTTGTGAGTGCAGTAAACTATCCATAATGGCCATTGTTGGGAATCAATGCTGTCTGCTGCTGCTGCTGCTGCTGCTGCTGCTGCTGCTGCTGCTGCTGCTGCTGCTGCTGCTGCTGCTGCTGCTGCTGCTGCTGCTGCTGCTGCTGCTGCTGCTGCTGCTGCTGCTGCTGCTGCTGCTGCTGCTGCTGCTGCTGCTGCTGCTGCTGCTGCTGCTGCTGCTGCTGCTGCTGCTGCTGCTGCTGCTGCTGCTGCTGCTGCTGCTGCTGCTGCTGCTGCTGCTGCTGCTGCTGCTGCTGCTGCTGCTGCTGCTGCTGCTGCTGCTGCTGCTGCTGCTGCTGCTGCTGCTGCTGTTGTACCCTGATCGAGCTGATTGCCTCGCCAGTGGCTGTTAATTACTCCACTATAACTCAGTCTTCTGGAGAAATAGAATTACAACCAGAATCAATAAAGATACAATTATATTGTTTGTCAACTGATATACTACCATATAGCTGGTTATTTTCGAACCAGAAATTTTCGTAGGAACAGTAAAATCTGAATTTCATAGATTTTAATTTCGAAGTACAGGTGGATTTCAAGCAAATAGAAATTCATGTCACAAATTACAAAAATACATAGAGTCTACATGTGTTCGCCTTATCGATGGTATCAAGGATGGAATAACCTCCACTTTCATATCAACTCTGTGATTACATTGTGTGTCTGCATGGAGTTGATACACTATACATTGTATACATATATAGTGTATTTGACAACTTCTTGTTCGCAACTCAAACAGGCGACTAGCTGAAGGAAGTGAGGTCATTCTATTTATAGTTTTTGCTTTAAAGGCTGTCTATAGCAACAAAATCTTGAGGGCAATACCATTAGGTAGTGTTGCGCCTTGTACCTGGAACCTCCGAAGTACAATCATGGTGGAATTGCTGGTAGTGGAGGTCTGTGATAGTAGGATGGAAGTCGGATGGTATTGCATTCCACCAGTGAGAAGCAGTAAACCTTAAAAACTTTTGAGTAAATGCAAGGTGATAATATACTGTACGTGACATATATTATCTATAGCACAACCTCTGTGAATTAAAAAAAATTAACACAGCAAGTCATTTGTCCTGGTCTCATATTTGGAATATGGAGCGACCAAACTGTATTTATAGTTTGCCTGCATCACCTTCAACCCTGCCACCTCCATTACTGCTATAATTATCAGCTGTGCTAGGATTTTGACAAACTATACATAATTTTCAGCTATGTGCAGGGCTCCAATGTAAGTCAGTTTTACTGGGTGGATTCCCTGTGTAAATATTACAATTACTATCATTTTCAGCTAATTCTTTCTTCTTAGGGAAGGTAGTAAAATGTATAGCTTTAAGACTCTTGATAATCCTTGTAGTGACAGAAATGGCTAGCCTACTGTTGTTGTGATTTTGTGTGCTTCAATGACTGCCCGCCTGCATCAAAATGAGGAAGTGGCTGATGAGAAACTAGCATCTACTTTGCCTGGCCTTATTATAATAATAATAATTGTATGGAATATATTATAGGGAATAATTACTATGGTATTAGCTATGGTATAGCATGTACCTGTTGAGCTGAATCCTCAAAAACATTTAATAACTCATAGATGCAATTACAGACCATGTTGAAATTTGGCTCATTTGTAGTACTACTTGACCTGCTAAAAATATTTTAAATCTTTTCGTTCAAATGTCTGACATAATATTTACAGTCAATCAACATTTTCACTATACATTTCCTATGGGTAAGCCTTAAAAGTGTAATCTCCATTACAGCCCTTTTTCTAACTTGTAATGGAACCAAACCATACTAGTTTGTTGCAGACACCTTTGGTGTTGCCGTTAATCATCTGGTTGGCTGAAGTGTTTACTCTCAAGAGAAAAAAAAATCCACTTTTAATTTTTAGGTGTTTTTCAGGATCCAGCTCAATTTGTACATATTTGAATGATTGTTAGATACTATACTTACAAATAGTCGGGGTTCTAAGCATTTTAAATAGACCTTTTTTGTGTACTTTTGGATAAAAGCATGAAACTTGGCAAAGTTTGCATATGACAAACCACCTCAGATTTGACCTTTGGTGTTGTTTACAGACAATGTAATGTTTAAAAACTGTCAGTTTTTCTCTATTTCATGTTTGTTTGAATCCTAAATCCACAAACTTGGTGAAGCTCTTACCCTAGAGAATATTTGGCAAGATACTATGCTAAACAGCCATCATTTTCAGTATGCTGGCTTGGCACACTGAAATCACAAAATCATTCATTTGGCTTCAACAATATAGTAACTCATTATCTACTTAGATGAACAGATTTACATGATGTTTAATGCGCGGTACTTATTTTCATGATGGAAGATTCGCTGCAGTACCTGTAGCCATAGGCGGTGGGGGGCTGAAGCTTTCCCTCGGTCTGCTGAGGGGGGTCTATATAGCCACCCTTAGAATATCTTGCCGAAATTGGAGTGAGGCTAAAAAAGATTGATATATTCTAATAGAACACTAAAATACCCTAATAGAGCAGTCAAAGTGCTTCATAAAAATATATTCCTAAAAGTACTTGCCTACTGTGGGAATTTAACCACTGACCTTTCACTTTAAGAGTTGGTGTGTTACACCTGTACCAAGTATTTCCAACTGTCTAAAAGCTGTTTTGTACTGTAGTCAACAGCTAAAAACTTTGTCACAAGAGGTTTTTATTGACTGCAAATACACTATAGCATATTATGGGTTAAAAAGTTGGTGTTTTAGTTGAAAATGCTTCAAATTGTGTGTATAAAACTAATTCTGATGAACTTTCTGAGACATCGTGAAAATGGCTATAGTTTCTGGGGCCCCTGATCTATACACTCTGGTCACGCACCCCCACCCCCCACATCCTCCACCACTGCCTGCAAGTGTTTGCAAAAGTAACACCGTGGTGCCATATATGGAATTATAATTGATGAACAATGTTAAATGCTGTCTTGTGGACAAGTTAAATAGCTACATAGCTAGACTTTAAATTATTTATTAAAGTTGTAGTGAAAAAAGTACTCAAGATAATGAACCAGAGAAACACCTCACAGTATAATTGGACACATATTACTGTTAAGTCTGGACTTCTCACCATCTGTATGGGTGACAACCCTCAAAATTTTCATTCATCCATTGTAAGGAATTCTCTCAAGTGCCGTGTAGCGATGGTATCCGCCTATTTGAAAAAAAATGATTACCCAAAGTGTTTTACATTGGTTCTTCTGCAATTTCATGTAACTAGTAGATTATATAATATTATCATATTATCCTGTTTGTTGTTGTTGATTATAGCCACGTACTATCAAAATGGAATGGAATCATGCTTAAAGTCTTGTAGGTATTCTTGATGGTCTCTTGAGAAAGATAAATGAGCGGAGCCAAGTGTCAAGAGAGAAGCGCCGTCGCCAAAAAACAACTGGAGACTCGTGTTCTTTGGAGTGACACAGAAACACAATGCCGTGTTGATTTGAGAGAGAGCAAAGGTGGAATATTTGTGAAGGTGCATTAATGTACAAATTATTTGTCTACTTTATAATTGCTTACTAGTATCATATATAAGCAGGGCCGCCCACGGGGGGGGGAACTGGGGCATTTTTCCCCGGGCCCAGGGCCCCCCGAATACCTGCTTAAAAGATTGATATACTCTAATAGAGCAGTCACAGTATTCCTCAGAGGAGCAGTGTAGCAAACTTATAGATAAGGAGATATGGTTGGTGAAGGGTGGCTATTGTCATTGTGAGTGGGTTGTGACCTTTTTTTTTTTTTTTTTGGTCTTCAACTTACAGTTTGGGTGAAGTTGTGATTTAGAATGGAAACCTCCTTGCCTCTGGGGCCCCACTTTAACTCTTTGCCCTGGGCCCCTTAATTTCTCTGGGCGGCCCTGTATACAAGCACAAATTAATATTGTGTATTATACACTTTTTATACTTGTGAAATCACCAGCTGTATGTACTGTTTTGTTATATAGATACGAGTGATTCAGTGTTCAGATCACTCATGTAAGCAGTTTGTTATAATTATATCAAGTGGAGATTTAGAAGAGTTCAAAGATGCACTGTCTGCTCTCTTGGAGAAGCGAGAAACTAGTTCACACAATTTGTATTCTAAAAGACCAACACCTCCAGGTAATTAATAAGAGTTTATTATTAATAGGTAAGGACGTCCATAACCAGATAGCATCTTAACTGCACATATACTTTACATGTATGTAAACAGGACCACCGACAGGAAGGGGTGGGGGAACTGGACCATACAGTAGTACCTGCCTCATAGCTACATTATCCAACAATAATAATTAATAAAATAAAAAGATGTGGTTAAAATTATGTCACCAACAAATAAATAACGTAATGGCTATTCATCTGATTCCAGACACCTACTTATTCAGGCTATTCATCTGGCACTCACCCAAGGACACTAGTTGTATAAAGGTTGGTGAGTTCAAGGGGAGCTAGGGTTGGAGCAAGTGCCAACCATAGCATGTCTCAAACTCACCAAAAATTTACCTTCATAGCATATACCAAGAGTATCATGTACCACGGTAGTGGTACATAATAGGGATCAGGCAGAAATTTTTCAAAACACTCTAATAGAACGCACGCCAAAAGCAGCCTTCCGGGCTTTAGATTTTATTTCTAAAACATTCTAGACCTTTCTTTTGTGTTTACAACACTAGCCAACAAGTATTAAAAGTAAGGGAAATGGTTTTAGGTGTTTTTTAAAATTTTGAAAATGGTTAGATTCTCCATCTTCTTCTTCTTTCTTTCTTTCTTGTTTCGCGCGCCTACAGCTCGTAGGAAGTAGATATCAGCCCTAAAAACGTATGGCGTATTTAAAAAACATTCGTACCCAGGTCTGTGGTATTAAAATCTTCCCTCTCTAATGCGATTGCGAGATATAGAGCAAGAATCACTCTTCGAGACGCCATTCGATCGAGAAGCCATACAGATGATAATATAGAATTGTTTAAAATTCCATTGCTTTAGCTCACAGGACTAAAATGCATCAAGTTGTATCACACTAAACATTAAACATAACTATTGTTCACTGAAACTCGGGTTTTAGACTTCCTTCATTACGAGACAGTGAAGGGGGTGTGGCCCGCACCTCGTCACTTAAACTATTACTGTACGCCTTTCGTGTATACTTTCTATTATATTCTTCAGCTGTTTACCAGCTAAGAGTCGACATAACAAGGCTTGTAAGCTATTGGAACACACTGGTAAATTTCGAATTGAAAAGGGGTGTGTCCCTTCCGTACGCGATTGAAAAATGAAAAGCGGGATACTCCGTATACTCAGCACTTTAATTGGAGTCGACCACGTTTTGTCAAGCGTGTGTTTTACTCGTGTTGAGATTTCGCACCGCTTCGTTGCAGTAAACGGTCACACTAGTGGATTTATCTACTCGTCAAAGGAAAGTGGTATTGTTTACTGTATTGTTAACTGTATTGTTAACTAATTGTTTATTAAACTTATTTATGTAATTGTTTATTGCCAGTTGATATTACAATGGGTTTCTTTATTAAACAATCATGTACTGTTGAACGTATATTTAAGAAGTAGTCCATGTGCATGGACATGAAAAAAATCATGAAACTAGTGGGGCAAAAAAATTATTAATTTTCAACAAGTAGAATAGGGATCAAAGATTTGATTTTGAAAAAAACTGCGTAAACAAGAAGTAATAGGGATGATAATCCACAAAATTCTATGCATCATCAGTTCAAAGCAAGTTATTTGAATAGTGTACACTCAATTTGCGATTCCTATTTCAACTTGTGGTTAACTTTTGTTAAAATGTTGAAATAGGAATCGCAAATTGAGTGTACACTATTCAAATAACTTGCTTTGAACTGATGATGCATAGAATTTTGTGGATTATCATCCCTATTACTTCTTGTTTACGCAGTTTTTTTCAAAATCAAATCTTTGATCCCTATTCTACTTGTTGAAAATTAATAATTTTTTTGCCCCACTAGTATAATAGAAACCAAGAGTGTCGAACAGTGTATTAGCCCGTGATTAATGATTGCGTAAAGTAACAGGGATATTTCAGTAATTGTTTGTTTACACAAAGTGGTAATTTGAAATGCGCACATGGCAATGGGTCTTTGTTTGCCAGTTTTCTGTGTTATTCAACCAAGTATCAACAGTTATTGTACAAGGAAAGTGTAGTAAGGACCCAAGATAACTCCAGCTTGCTAAAACAATGGTTGCACAAACAAGCGTGTTGCTACGCCTTCAGGGATCCTCTTGGTAGTACCAGAATTTTAACATTTGTCAATTCCCTTTAACTCCTATCATGTTTTCACTTGATTTTGTGGCCAAATTTAGCTAAATACAGCAAACCTTAATGGTAATGAAAACGAACAATTACTGATATATCCATGTTACTTTATGCAATCATTAATCACAGGGTAATACACCTGTTCGATACTCTTGGTTTCTATTATATACTCTTGGTAATAGCGTTAGGGTCGGGTTCAGCTTTGGTTTCTTCTTCACTCACGTGTAGTCATAGCAAACTATTTTTAGATAGGGGGACTCTGTTTATGCAGTTGTCAAGCACAGTCAACATGCAAAGCATTATCCCTCTAGGGGTCTGGGGACATGCCCCCACAGGAAAATTTTGAGGGTTTAACCTTCTGAAACACAATGACTGCTCTATTAGATCAACTGACTGTTCTATTAGAGTTATTCGATCTTTTTGAAAACTAACGGCAGAAAATTATTAGAGAGGCTCCAGCCCTCTTTCTCCCCCCCCGGTTGCTATGCCTATACCCAGGTATATACATGTAGGTTGTACAGATTACCTCTTGAATCACATTTATAAGATAGAAAAGTAGAGGAGGTGGGTAGCTATAGTGGGTACGCGTTCACCTGAGCCCTGCCAAATATAGTAATATCAAAGGGGTGAACACATGTTCACTCCCAATGGTTTTGTACTGGAACAAGCATATTTTCATAATTACTGTAAACATGTTTGCACGCCTGAATCGTCCATACTAAATGTATGGGATATTTTTAAAGCCTCATAACTCACTTGTTCTTGCTGGTATTAAAGCGCTTTTTTGATTACCAGTTCCGGCGTTTAAAAGGATTCACATTGCTACTAAATGTTTGGACAGCTGGCCCATGTAACAAGAGTTATTAACAAGAAACGAGGGCTCAGGTGAACACGAACAGACTATAGCAATGGAAGCACAGTTGGTACTACACTGATCTCACACATCAGTGGTCCATGGTTCTAACCATGAAAGTGTTGCAGGTTATTATATATATATTTTCATTTTAGCAACCTTTTTGTCTACACATGTGGAACCGGACAAATAGCCTCATACATGAGAAATGTGCCCTTAGGCTGATAATTGCTGTGTAGTTATTTACCTATTGTATGCTTACTGTCTATTGCTGCAGCTTAATTGCTATTAAACTATCAGTCAGTATACCCATATCTCAGTCCAGTGTTATCAACACCATTTTCTTGTTTAAACACCAGTATCATGTGAGAAGGATCACATGACACAAACTGTGTGTGGAAATGTCCAGAACTGTAGAGAGTTTATTTAGTGTTTGTTGAAAGTTTTAAGTTTCATTGCTTCGTCGTGAGATTGAATACTATGGGTGAGATTGCAATTCAGAGAGAATCACACTAGAGGTATGATAGTTGAAATAATATAGCTAGTGAGGTAATTTAGCAAGAGAACAGTCATTCTTATACAGCATCCCTCAGATTTAATTGTGTACTAACATATCACTCATCTTTATATGCTAGAATAGTATTACTGTACATGTTTATCTTTCCTCACACACACACACTGTGTTCAGGGACCCACGGAGTATGCTTTTAAATCTTCCTATTGTTCTTTCTAGTATTTTTTCTTCACCTATTATCAGTCTTGTGCCCACTGTAATAACCCTAAGACTGCACACGGTGAGTGAAGATCAAGAAAAGGAATGTAACTCAAAGTACCTCAAGTGTTGATACAGCAACCACTAGTGGACAGAGCATCACCACAGAGTCCTTGGATGGATCAATTTTTAATGCAGAAATTTAACATGCTTTGGAACTGCTGCAGCCACGCAAGAACACTGTTGTTATTGTAAGAACAGAAGCAGTTTATTGAAACTGTTTGATGTTGGTGTACTGTTGTAGTATTGACTGATGGACTGTACCACACATAATAGTATGCACTACATAAAGTGATAGACATGATGTAATTTTTTAGTATTTGAGGGCTGAAACAAATAATAATACTTGACGAATACTCATTAAGAATTTTCGTACTCAGATAGTAAAATTGGTACTCTAGTACTCATTAAGATCATGTGAGCCAGCTCACATGATGTATTATCATCAGAGAGTGACACGATGAAGGCTGTAGAGTTTGATTGGCATAATTTCTGGTCACATCAGTACTTTAATACAGTGTGTGTATCATTGTTGTTACTTGAAAAAAAGCTGTAAACTGTTAAAGGTTGGTACAAAACATGTCAAATGGGTATGACTATTTGCAACTAGTAATTGTGAGTACATGATCATTAACTCTAGAGAGTACTTGAATACTAAAAAACCATATAATGATCGTGTCAGCCCTAATTTGTATCATACAGTACGGTAGTACTGTATAGGGATTGATAATGAAGAACTGGGCTTTTCAAACCAAAAAATATCACCCTAAAACCATTCCTCCATGACAGTCTGGTTAGGCACAGCTAAACTCAAAAATATCTTCAGGCCATCCAAAAAGTTTCTATGAAATTCAAAAAAAAAATCTATTAACAAATTTTTATGTTGATTGACTCAGTATTAACTAACTGATGCCTCCAGCATAACTCAACAATGGATAACGCTACAGACATGATTTCTTCTCTGTTTTGACTTCGCTTCATCCTGAGATGTGCCTTTTTGCCAACCACAGTACGTTCAATACACGTATCATGGACTTGCCTTTGTCCTCCTTTGTATCCTAGTTCTTTCGCTGACAACAGAAGGTGTCAATTCACAATAGCACAATGGAGCTTCCTAGTGGCTGTGTTGCATGGCTTATCGCCCATATTTTCCATAGTGACTGGATTGATTGCAGACATGCTTCTCGTACTGTTCTTCACTTGTAATTCTGTGTAACAGGAGGAGCATACTGATGATTTTCTGTCTGTTCAAACATTGTATTGCGTATACTGCATTAACATGCAGTACACAATGTTCAAATGGACAGAAAATCCTAAGTAGCTGAAAACAAAGCATAATGGCCACCTCCTTTCTGTTATGTAATTGATCATTGGGTTCACATTCTGATGCAAGATTACTTTTATAGAATTCCTGGTGCTATTCTTTCTTCTAATGCAGTTTATTTGTCATAAAAAGTTATTAATAAAGTAAACAAACTAGTAGAAATTAATTTTAATTTGGATTAGGGATCAAAGAATTATTAAATAGTGAAACAAGGGAATATTGCTAAAGAGTGTTGAAACAAGAAAGGTTACCTATACTAATATAGTTGACATTTCGTCCATAATTCAGTCATGATTAACTGAAATGAATTAGGGTTAATATTAACTAGTATATCTGCAGGTATATAGGCAACCTTCCTTGTTTTAGCTACCTCAGTTGTTTCACTACTTTTTATTTCTTTGATCCTTATTTTTTTCTTCTCGGTACGTAGGTCAGTATGCATATATGTGTATGTGTGTGTGTGTGTATTTAACATTGTTATGAAATTATTTGATTATAACTGGACTAGGAAATGATGCACCATATGCACAGATCACAACAATAGTGGAATTCAAAATTCTATAGTGTATTAGTTAATATACCACCTAAACTAATATTTTGTGATCAAATACTGAATGATACTTGATTAACTACACAAATTTAATTGCCAGGAGCAGACTGTGCAGTATGCAGTGTTAAGTAGAGGTGTACCGATTATTGGATCGCCAAAAAGGCCTACCATTTTATGTAAGTCCTCAAGTTTTGGATATATCTAGCATTGAGTCAGTACAGAGACGTGCTACAAGGTTTGTGGTTAATGATTATTCCTACCACTGAAAAGCTAAACTAGCCAACCCTACTACATTGTTGAGACCAACTAATAGTTGTTATGTTTACACAATATTATTAATTGACATACCTGACACTCAGTTACATCTACTTCCAGAAGAAACCATCTTGCAAGAGCAAAAATGCAAGATCTTGCAATAAAAAAGGACCTTTTCCTGCAAGAATACTGCAAGATCCTCCAGGAATTGGACCTTTCTCCTGCAAGATTTTATCTTGTAATAAAAAAGGACCTTTTCTTGCAGGATGGCTCTATATTGATGAATAAAAAAATTAAAAGGGGAATAGGGATCACTGAAAAAAGCCATTAAACAAGAAGGGATCACTGGGGTGGTAATGTAAACCACAAATTCCTATTTTGACTCTGTATCATAAATTTTAGTTATATACATGTTCTGTCATTTTGAGAAGAATCAAATAGGAATGTGTGGTTTCAAGTTCAGTGCGAGCTTTGTTGCTACCAGACACACTTGACTGCATTATTAGAGTATTTACATGACTGCTCTTGGCTGTCAACAAGACTATACACGTACATTACACACATTCCTAATATTGAGCAGCTGTTGTCTTGCTATATGGTCAGGACATTTAGTCATTGTAGTATCTTCATGCAGTGTTCATGAATACTCACCAGCTGGTATGATACTGAGCTAGCTAACTACTTGTCACAAGACATGGAACTCTGATGAGGATATAATGGATATAAGTTAAACATTCAGTACTAGTGTTTGTGCGTTTATCATTTCAACCAAGACTGTACACAATAAGAATCACAAGCAGATTTTCCAGCAGTGCACGGACTACAATTATTGTACCGAATAATTATGGTGCACAGTAGATATATAATGCCAGAAAAGAGATACGTAATATACAGAGTATGTTGTATTGTATCCATTGGGTATACCACAGTGAAATCTATGTTGTGGAATGTATATATGTATGAATGCATATGGCTTCCCAGAAACAATATGTGGCATCTACAAATACGATAATTATTTCACATAGCTATAACTACTGCACCATATACAGTCCTGTAAACTGTACAGTAGCTATTCTGCATCATTCACAACAAGTTAGATACTGTGTAGCTACAACATCTATTGTAAACCATGGATTATCAGCAGCATGAATTGAAGCCATGTTGTTTACGCAATATGGTCAGACACTAGAATTATGGCTCTCACAAATAGTTTCAAATTTTAACAAGACTAATCTTGACCCCACCCAACTTTAGGCTTTGCGTGGAAAGGAAATATGGTATATAGAAACTATAATATTCATAGCAATGAATAATCTCTGGTATCAGTGCTATCAGTTAATCACTGCTGTTAATGATTTTGCTGAATGTCTAAATGAAGGAGGCCAGTGTGATGTTTTAACTCTTGACTTTAGCAAAGCTTTTGATAAAGTCCCACATGCCTAGCAATATCAGAAACTCTTCCTTTATGGAATTCGTGGACCAATATTAACTTGGCTCCAAGCTTTTCTAACCAGATCCCAGCATGTCATTGTAGTTAACATGAAAAATCTTGCAACTCATGTACTTTCAGGTGTACCACAAGGAACAGTGTTAGCCCCCCCTTTTAATTCTGATATATATATCTAATCCAAAACAGCCAAGCTGTAAAAAAAAAATGCGGCCCTGAGAAAGGCTATGGTGAAAAAAGATGTGAAATCCAAGGTGGCAGCCAAGAAATGGCTGTGATGGTAGGTTAATGGTAAAAAATTTAATAACGACAATTCAGGTGAATTTTGTGCCAAGACCAAGCGGCACCAAATTCACCTGAATTATTGTTATTAACCATTAACCTACCATCACAGCCATTTCTTGGCCGCCACCTTGGATTTCACATCTTTTTTCACCATAGCCTTTCTCAGGGCCGCACTCTTTTTTTACAGCTTGGCTGTTTTGGATTAGATTTCACTTCTTTTTGTATTTGTATACCCCAAAGCCGGCCTATGGCCGGCTTTAGGGATTTTTAACCTGTCATTTTTTCTTTACTACAGGAAGAAGAAAAGATGAAGCAGGGTGATTTCTTTGTAGCTGACCTCTCTGCAAGGTGATCCTTCTAACTGATCTCTCTATCGGATGACTTGTTTGTAGCTGAATTCTCTACAGGGTGATTTGTTTGTAGCTGAACTCTCTACAAGGTAACTTCTTCTAGCTGATCTTTCTACAGGGTAATTTGTTTGTAGCTGAATTCTCTACAGGGTGATTTGTTTGCAGCTAAACTGCTGAACTCTCTACAATGTAACTTCTTCTAGCTGAACTCTCTAAGGGTGGCTTGTTTCTAGCTGATCTCTCTACAGGGTGACTTGTTTCTAGCTGAACTCTCTACAGGGTGATTTGTTTGTAGCTGAATTCTCTACAAGGTAACTTCTTCTAGCTGATCTTTCTACAGGGTGATTTGTTTGTAGCTGAATTCTCTACAGGGCAATTTGTTTGCAGCTGAACTCTCTACATGGTAGTTTCTTTGTAGCTGAACTCTCTACAATGTAACTTCTTCTAGCTGAACTCTCTACAGGGTGACTTGTTTCTAGCTGAACTCTCTACAGGGTGATTTGTTTGTAGCTGAATTCTCTACAGGGAAATTTGTTTGCAGCTGAACTCTCTACATGGTAGTTTCTTTGTAGCTGAACTCTCTACAATGTAACTTCTTCTAGCTGATCTCTCTACAGGGCAATTTGTATGCAGGTGAACTCTGTACATGGTAGTTTCTTTGTAGCTGAACTCTCTACAATGTAACTTCTTCTAGCTGATCTCTCTACAGGGCAATCTGTATGCAGGTGAACTCTGTACATGGTAGTTTCTTTGTAGCTGAACTCTCTACAATGTAACTTCTTCTAGCTGAACTCTCTACAGGGTGATTTGTTTTTAGCTGAATTCTCTACAGGGCAATTTGTTTGCAGCTGAACTCTCTACATGGTAGTTTCTTTGTAGCTGAACTCTCTACAATGTAACTTCTTCTAGCTGATCTCTCTACAGGGCAATTTGTTTGCAGCTGAACTCTGTACATGGTAGTTTCTTTGTAGCTGAACTCTCTACAATGTAACTTCTTCTAGCTGATCTCTCTACAGGGCAATTTGTTTGCAGCTGAACTCTGTACATGGTAGTTTCTTTGTAGCTGAACTCTCTACAATGTAACTTCTTCTAGCTGATCTCTCTACAGGGCAATTTGTTTGCAACTGAACTCTGTACATGGTAGTTTCTTTGTAGCTGAACTCTCTACAATGTAACTTCTTCTAGCTGAACTCTCTACAGGGTGACTTGTTTCTAGCTGAACTCTCTACAGGGTGATTTGTTTGTAGCTGAATTCTCTACAGGGCAATTTGTTTGCAGCTGAACTCTCTACATGGTAGTTTCTTTGTAGCTGAACTCTCTACAATGTAACTTCTTCTAGCTGATCTCTCTACAGGGCAATTTGTTTGCAGCTGAACTCTGTACATGGTAGTTTCTTTGTAGCTGAACTCTCTACAATGTAACTTCTTCTAGCTGATCTCTCTACAGGGCAATTTGTTTGCAGCTGAACTCTGTACATGGTAGTTTCTTTGTAGCTGAACTCTCTACAATGTAACTTCTTCTAGCTGAACTCTCTACAGGGTGACTTGTTTCTAGCTGAACTCTCTACAGGGTGATTTGTTTGTAGCTGAATTCTCTACAGGGCAATTTGTTTGCAGCTGAACTCTCTACATGGTAGTTTCTTTGTAGCTGAACTCTCTACAATGTAACTTCTTCTAGCTGATCTCTCTACAGGGCAATTTGTTTGCAGCTGAACTCTGTACATGGTAGTTTCTTTGTAGCTGAACTCTCTACAATGTAACTTCTTCTAGCTGAACTCTCTACATGGTGACTTGTTTCTAGCTGATCTCTCTACAGGGTGACTTGTTTTTAGCTGAACTCTCTACAGGGTGATTTGTTTGTAGCTGAACTCTCTACAAGGTAACTTCTTCTAGCTGATCTTTCTAGAAGGTGATTTGTCTGTAGCTGAATTCTCTACAGGGCAATTTGTTTGCTGCTGAACTCTCTACAATGTAATTTCTTCTAGCTGAACTCTCTACAGGTGACTTGTTTCTAGCTGATCTCTCTACAGGGTGACTTGTTTCTAGCTGCACTCTGTACAGGGTGATTTGTTGTAGCTGAATTCTCTACAGGGCGATTTGTTTGCAGCTGAACTCTCTACATGGTAGTTTCTTTGTAGCTGAACTTTCTACAATATAACTTCTTCTAGCTGAACTCTCTACAGGATGACTTGTTTCTAGCTGATCTCTGTACAGGGTGACTTGTTCCTAGCTGAACTCTCTACAGGTGATTTGTTTGCAGCTGAACTCTCTTACATGGTGGTTTCTTTTTAGCTGAACTCTCTACAATGTAACTTCTTCTAGCTTAACTCTCTACAGGATGACTTGTTTCTAGCTGATCTCTCTACAGGGTGATCTTTTCGTAGCTGAAGTCTGTACAGAGTGGTTTGTTTGCAACTGAACTCTCTTACATGGTGGTTTCTTTGTAGCCGAACTCTCTACAAAGTGACTTCTTCTAGCTGATCTATCTACAGGATGACTTGTTTCTAACTGAACTCTTTACAGTGTGATCTGTTCATAGCGTGAACTTTCTACTGGGTGATTTGTTTGCAGCTAAACTCTTTGCATGATTGTTTCTTTGTAACTGAACTCTCTACAAGGTAACTTCTTCTAGCTGATCTCTCTACAGGATGACTTGTTTCTAACTGAACTCTCTACAGTGTGATCTGTTCATAGCGGAACTTTCTACTGGGTGATTTGTTTGTAGCTAAACTCTTTGCATGATTGTTTCTTTGTAACTGAACTCTCTACAATGTGACTTCTTCTAGCTGATCTCTCTACAGGATGACTTGTTTCTAACTGAACTCTCTATAGTGGATCTGTTCATAGCGGAACTTTCTACTGGGTGATTTGTTTGCAGCAAACTCTTTGCATGATTGTTTCTTTGTAACTGAACTCTCTACAAGGTAACTTCTTCTAGCTGATCTCTCTACAGGGCAATTTGTTTGTAGCTGAATTCTCTACAGGGTGATTTATTTTAGCTGAACTCTCTACATGATGGCTTCTTTGTAGATGAACTCTCTATTAGGTACCTTCTTCTAGCTGATCTGACTACGGGGTGACTTGTTTGTAGCTGAATTCCCTACAGAATAACTTGCAATGTAGTATAACTGAGTAAATTATAAATGCAACTGAATGCTTTATTAGGGTGACTGTTCTATTAGAGTATCTCGATCTCGCATTTGCTGCACGTAGTTGCCTTTCGAATCATAACTCAGTGATTTGTAATCCGATTCTTCTGTACTACTGCAAGAACTTTCTATGATGATTATTCCAGCTACATACAGATTTTCAGCTCGTTGCTCTAAGCGGTTTGTCTGGTAGACACGAAAACTAATAATTTTTTATTCATAAAAATCGATCGCGTAATTTTGACACAGGTTGGGTTTTGTGTCATATCTCCATGGTCTTTATCTCGATTCCTTTCAAACCACAAAAAGGCACTCCTACGATGGTTGCTCCATCTACATATCAATTTTCAACTGATTCCTCCAAGGGGTTTACCCTGTAGGCGTGACAGACCTTCGACCTTATGTTACGCAAATAATCGGTCATAACTCCGTGAATGTTCATCAGATTCCTACCAAAGTTGGTACGGAGATCCGCCTTAATGAGCCCTTTAAGTGTGCCAAATTTCAGCCCAATCCGAGTACGCATTCGTGTTTTATGACGAATTTTGCGAAGTGTGCGAAATGAAGAAGATGAAGAAGAAAAAAACGAAGAAATTAAAACGAAATTTTGTTCGCTCGTATCTCGGAAATGGCTGGAGCGATTTTCTTCACATTTGGTGTGTAGACTCCCCTAACTGGGCGGCACGTCTCTAGCAAATTTGGTGCCAATCGGATAAGGGATCACAGAGCTACATAGGTGTGAAAATAGCGTTTTCTTTCTTCCTGTTAATATACTCACGGTGTGGCGCGCCGGCTTCTTGGGCCGCACGACACACTATCGTGTGTCTTGATATCAATGATCTCCAGTGCTCTGTACAGTTCGTACAAGACTTATTTGCACTAAAAGAAATATTATGATCACTTAATTAGTCTGTGACATGTTGACGCATTTTAGTACCTGTAAATCAGGTATTCCATAGCGACAAGCACGCACATCTTGCTATTCTACACCCTCTCACTTAAATTAAAACTACTCCATCATTTTTAATCCAATAGACATGAAATTTTCACACAAGCTACTTTAGATGATGAATAACGTGGAAGTAAAGAAAAGGATTCCTGGGAGTGTCAACCCGAAAGACTAATATGTGACCCTATTTTGAAAACCATACATTTGGGCACATGCAAAATTTGTGTGAATGCTCAATTGAAAATTTCATCGATTTTTTTAATTAACTGTTTTTGCATATTTTGATAAAGCAACTTATTAGGCCTTCTTTCTGTGAAAAAATTTTCACACCCATAGCTTCTTTATTCTAGGAAATATACTCAATTATATCAGACCATGTAGTAGTTTCACGATGCATGGGACAGCAATTAACTACAAATGGGTTGATTTGTTCATTCCCAAAACCAAACATTTTCTTGTCTTTAGCCTAGGGACAATAATACAAGTGATTTAATTGAGGAAAAGCACAAAGAACACATGATTAAAGTCTCAAGGATCTCTTTTCATTCATTTTAGATTGTGAGAAAGGAGATCTTTGTCAACAAAGTGATTTGATTTGTCATCAATTTGTCACCTGATCACTATACACTTCTATTATATAAACTGATAGTGAAAAGTTAGTTTGTTATGTATTAGATAGTAAATTAGCCATATCTTTGGAATGCTTCATTGTATCAACACAAAATTTTCACACAAGGTAGATAACCACTCAGTGCTTCATTGTAGCTATAAAAAAGAAAATTGGACTATGTGCCCAAATGTATGGTTTTCCAAAATAGGGTCACATAATTATGTGATGATTGAGAAGCTAAAAGACAAAAATAAAAATGCACAGCTGTTTAGCATAGTATAAAAGTATCAAGGCTCTTGTGCGTAAACTGTAGGACTAGTTCTAGTATAAAGGGAAAACTGTAGCTCAGCAATTCAAGTTTAGCAGTTGGGGTTTGGACTAAACTGTATACTAGTGTTATCCAGTAAAAAAAGTACAGAACATTTGCTAAAACCATTTGCAAATTATAGAACAAATTAAGTTTTATGGGAAGCCATATAAGTGAACTGTACTGAGCACCCTTAATGGTAATTGCCTTTCGACCCTTCAAAATGCAATTTTTTACATATTACAAATAAAAAGAGCCCAATAACTCATACTTACTTTATCGCAAAAATCCCCTTATCAAGGAAGTTACAACCACCAAATACCTTGGAGTATTAATTGACAGTAAGCTTACATGGAACAACCACATACAGTCTGTTGCTCATAAAGCTGCCCAAGTAAATGGTTTCCTGCATTGTAATCTAAGACAATGTCCCTCAAATATTAAAGCGATATGTTTCAAGTCAATGGTTCATCCAATCCTTGAACTATATGCTTCCTCCGTATAGGCCCCCCACACTAATGTTAACATTCAGGGACTAGAAGCTGTACAAAGACGTGCAGCCAGATTCTGCTTCAACAAATTTTCTCCATACTCCAGTGTGACCAACATGTTAGAGTCTTTAGATCTACAGAGCTTCCAAACCAGAAGGAACATAGCCAAACTCATTATTATGTATAAAATAATCAATAGAAATTTACACATCCCTCCAACTCATTGATCCCCAATCAACGCGATTCAAGAAGAGAATACTTTACCCAATTATAAACTGGCATATAAATTGTTCCTTTCCCCCCTCCACTGTTAAGTCATGGAACCCGCTCCATCCCCCTCCCCCCCATTGTAATTAACTCCCCTACACTTGATCAATTTTGTAATATGATTAATACCTGTGCGTTATAATCTCTTTTGATTTCTGCACAGTAATAAATATTCGTTATGTCTGAGTCTCTGAGAGCTATCCTCATGGGCGTGCGTCTGCTTTGTGATCATGTGATGTAAGAATCCACGTGATGCTACAATGTGCGATTTCGGACGCGATGAAGACAGCTGGGCAGTGCGCTGATTTAGCAGACGTCGAGAACATGAAATACAGGTATTGTAGTGTTACATGTGTGTACTCTCGAGACAGCAGGCAACGTGGGAAAGGCGCTAGGCCTATGACAGGAAATAGTACTACACGGGTACTTGGCAAGTTTAATCCTGTGACCTTGATCACACTTAGAAGTTCTAATGGAATATCGAAACCCATAATATAACACCATTTTCACATGGACACCCAAAAGTGCATGGGGCTTGAATAACCCACTCCACGAGAAGCTATATAAATACGCGCGAGTTAGCTGTTTTAAATACTGAAAACTTACCCTTGAACTTACCAGAGGTCCTTGGCAGAAAATAATGAATAGTGCTACACCATATCAAATACACTAAACTATTAGAATCTCTGAGACAAACAGCTGCTTAACAGTGTTGGTAGGAGCATGTATTAAAATCTGTGGATGCTGTCACTGCTGATTGTCTTGGTGGTGTAATTGAGGCCACACCGCCATTGGTATTGACTCTTGTAACAATGCTGTGATCATCATTCAGCTAACAATTGACCAATTAGCTTAGTCTGAAATTATAAAATGCTATTAAAGAACTACTGGTACAAGATCAGTCACCATATTAGATAACTGATATCAGATCAGTACAATATCGATAGATCGGTAATAAATTTCCTAGATTGGATTGGTATCGGTAAAGCTCAGAAAAGTTGAATCGGTACATCTCTAATGAATGTGTCTGCATTTATGGGTTCCCACACTGTCATCATATTTAATTCAGTCTTGCATAGCTTCAAGTACACAAAAAAATGGATTTTCAACTACCAGGTGCCATGCAGCTAGCTAACTCATCTGAAATTAACCAAATATGTAGTACTATTTTATTATGTTGTGCAACAACACATAATTAATTCTAAAGGTAAATAACTCACAGTGATAAACAAACATAACAACACACATAATGTATATACTATTACTTAAAGTTGATTCTCGGATTTCATAATTCATGAAATTTTTGTAATTCTTCAATTGCATTGCTATGCACTGCTAAGGAAGCGCTTGTTAAACAAACCACTTTTAACAACATATGCACAGAAGTATCTTCTAAACTGTTTTATAGTTTGACTATAGTGTTTTTCCCCACAAATTCTTTCGACAAAACCTCAAAGCTACTCTTCATTTTTGTTCGCGTACGTTGGGGATGAGCCCCCTTTCCAACTCAAAGGAATAGGCTATTCCTGGTAGTCTACGAGGCCTGCACTGTTGTTTCTCGATTGTTAAACGCCTGTAAAACCCGTGATTCACAAAGTCTGAGGAGAGTCACCACACCTGTATTTCAGACTGCTGAAAAGAAACCACCTCAGAGCAAAGTTTACCTGTGTGTAAGTTAATGCAGACTTCATTTCGCTTTACTTCCTGCTTTTACTATTTAACGATTTTGCTCATGTGGGTGCATACGGACAAACATAGATAGGTAGATATGTAGGTACACACACACGCGTGCGCCCACACACACACTTTTACAAAAACAATTTCAGTAAACCAGGTACGCGCTCACAGATGGCCGAAGGCCTATAGGCGTGCACCTGGTTAAAAGTACTGAAACAAGCTGGAGTAGTGCACAATATTAAATCACAGTAAAAATATAAGAAGTCCCTACTGTGCCCAAGATAACATAATGGAAATGCACAGTAGGGATATAATACTTCTTATTGTTTTACTGTGATTTAATATTGTGCACCACTCCAGCTTGTTTCAGTACTTTTTGTTGAAGTGCTGTATTCCCTACTCTAGTTGAAAGCTCCAAATTTTTATGTACTTGTTTAATGGGTTAATGTCATACAGAGCATTCTCTCCTTCTCTAAGCCATTCTACCATCCAGATTTCTGACTTTAGCCATTACCATGTTTTTCTGTGCATCTGTTTACTTAATGTTATTGTCTGGTTATCTCTCAAGGGAACTCAACTGACAGTACGATTGTGAATTTCCCTTCTGATTTGATGCCTGACATCTTCGAATGGAATACTAGCAAAGTTGAAAGCCTGTTTCTATTTTGTTGGAAATACTTAAGCCTGCCCCAAAGGCTTGAAATACAACAAACTCTATGTACTGTATACAGTGAAGCCATCACCACCTTTGTCTATATAGAAAATCTGATTGCAGTCGATTTTGGAGAACTTGACGAAGTTTACACAGTCCTAGTGGCTAGTACGTCACTGTTAGTAACGTGATTGGTCAGATCAAACATTTCTCACATTGTCCTCTTCCCTGTCACTCTAATCCCATCAACCATACACCTTTCATGAGGTGTCACAAAAAGACTCAGTCTAGTGGATTGCCAGTAAAGTGTGATGTCATTGCTTATTAAAGAAGGAACCATATGTTGTTGTCTGTTGACCATATTTGGCTATAAACAGTATAATAGGGAACATCGTGTATCTAGCTTTAAAATGGCACAGTAGGATTTACTCCAAATACACTTTTAAATTTTAAGATCTTGATTGACATTTTCATGGAATTGCCCATATGCTGTGTGTCTGTATTTGCCAGACTCAGCAAACTTGGTTGCTGTTATTGTAGTTCAATTTGTTATTTCACAGGATAAGATCTCTTATGAATTTTTTGTTGGTGATCATCGCATAGACAAGAGCCTGAAGGAGACACTGGAACAGTTAAAAGATGAGAAATACAGTACCAGCCACAGGCCAGGTTTAAGGTTCAAACAGTGACGAGATGTACCACTAGTATACCAGGTATGTCTGTCTGTGTGTATGTAGATGTACAGGTTACTTATTATAATCAGTGAAGTGTGTTTATGCTGGACTGGGGTTATCATGTCGTGTGTTTAGTTGTAAACATGTCCACATTTTGTGGGGAGTCTCAGAGGTATTCCTGTTAGACTATTACTACAGCTAAAAGTTCATACTATGAACTTGTATGCTAAAGAGCACTTCATATTGATAGTGATTACTATGTTCCTGTTGTTACACACAGGTCACAGTGAGGCTGTCATAGCAGTATCATTTAGTCCTGATGGAAGGTGAGTGTGTGTTTAAAGACCTTATGAAATGTCGGAAGTTTATGTAGATGTGTGTACTAGCATGTTAGTGATTGTAATTACAGTCCAGCTCTATCCTCAGTATTACAATTGGGTTCTTTTGAACCAATTGCTGTAAAGTACAAGTTTGTGTGTGTGTGTGTGTGTGTGTGTGTGTGTGTGTGTGTGTGTGTGTGTGTGAGTGTGTGTGTGTGTGTGTTCCTTCATATATCTTATCATTATGTTGTACAGGGATCTAGCTAGTGGATCAGGTGATTGTACTGTTAGATTATGGGATACCAGTACTGAGACTCCTCATCATGTTTGTAAAGGTGTGTATAGTATAGTGTGTACTGTGTACATGTGTTGAAGATACAGATCACATAGTAGACACTGTGTATAACAAGGATACAATCATATAATAGTCTCCATAACTGTATAATACAAATCATTAATGTGCAATAGTATATACAAACAGTTCAGTTATCACATGTCTCTTATGAGTCTTCAGTGTCCTGCCAAGTCTCTGAACTGTCTTAACAACTTGTCCAGTAGTCACATGATGTGGTCTAGTTGCGGAGGAGATGATGTCTAATGTAGAATGAGTTGACTGTGTCTGAGCTCACTCATAAGTAAACAGGAGAGTTCTACAGTCTTGTTCCACCATGGTATTCTGTGTAGGTACTGTTCGGGGTGTATTCTTTTGATGTGGACTTAGCATTTGGCAGTGTCTATACTCAGTAGTGCAGTTGACAGCCTTTTCATTTCTATAGCCATCCAAGGTCCAGTCTATTGTGCATAGAAGGACTTGTTGTCCTGGGGCTAGCTGGGTATACTCTTTCTCTTTTATAATTATGAGTGTTCCTGCTGATCTGACACGTGGCATGTACTATCTCATTTTACTAGAAGGAGTTTCTCCTCAGCTCCTCATTGTAGTCAGACTGATAGATCAGTAATGGTTAGGTAGCCACTGACAGTTAAACAGGATCTCATAAGGAAGACAGTTCAGTAGTGACATGTTTGGTATGTAGTTACATGAGCAGTAGGAGCTGTGAGTGTTCTTCCTGTTCCACAATCAATAACTGACTATTGTTGAGTAGTGGAAGACTTGACTTTGTGACCACAAAAGATGGACTAGTGTAGTCAGCTACAATCGTCATTGTTTGTATTGGTTGAAGGGACTTAACCACTCTGTGCAACAAGGTGGGGAAGGTTGTATTCACTACCAAAAGCATGTGATACCTCTAAAACGTCGCTAAAGCATTAGGCCATTTGGACAGGGAATCGGTTTATTGGTTTGGTCTGCCAGTAGGATGAACAATATTTGGAAGTTATATACATGAAGTTCTAAGGGCAGACATTGTGATCAAGCCCTGCTAGACTTTGATGACCCAAGTATTTGTAATGTGCAAATGGTCAGGTAATACCTAATTTTCATGGTGGCCCATATCATTGCCAGACACTATTTTGTAGCTTTGTGCATACTCAACAACATCATTATAGGTTGTTGACAGGACAGCCCCAAGTCCCACCTCTGAGACATCTGTAATGTGTCACCACAAGCAATTACAATAGTGATTACTTTAGACCATTAATCTGTCATGTTCAACTGCCCACTCATGGACTACTCTAGTGGCTGGGTAGTGTCTAATCACTGGACTGGACTACTGGACTGGACTACTGGACTGGACTACTGGACTGGACTACTGGACTGGACTACTGGACTGGACTACTGGACTGACATATTTTAAAGTTTTACACACTTTTAAGGGTGGGATTACTGTGCATTTGGGTGACTGGTGACAACATTTCATCCTTGAGTGGTGAATATGATACTAAAAAGTACAGTGTAACTGTGATAAGTCAAATGGATTCAATTAAATTGATTCTAATCACTGCTTGACAGTATCTACTGATATAGATAGTTGTATCACAATGATCACGTGTGCCTAACAGTGAAAGAAACATTTTTGGACATACACACATGTCAGTATATCTGCTATACAGTAACATAATGGTGTGTGTGAACACACAAACTAGATCCCATGACATAACTGGTTATATTTCATTACCGGAATGAAATTGTATTCTGTAAATGGGGCACGCTACTAATTCCTATGGCTTCACATGCAAAATCTTGGTTTTCATTGATCTGTGCTTGCTTTCCACTCCCTTTTGTATCAGATGTGTTTGTGGTAATTAAAAATCACCATCTCCAGTTAGAAGTACTGACTTTAAAACTCAGTTTAGTATTTTATGCCTAAAGAATTCTACAAATTATAAATCTAGTCTCACAGTTTTAGTAATCTTCTCTTTTGAAGCCATAGTAGTCATTCCTAAAAATCTATTTCCGTACTTTAAAGATAATGTTATTACAAGCCACTACAAGAATTTTTGGGGACTTTCACAATTAGCTGATGGAGGAGAATCAATTTTAGTGTTAAAATTACAGTGTTTTGTAACCATGCCATAATTTGTATATACTTCAAAGGATTTCAGTCAGATTTGCACTAAACAGAAGTTCAATGTCTCAACTACAACATGTGTTACTCATCAGGTGGAGAACAGTATCTGTGTTGGTCTTACAGCTTCATATAAAACACATAATTTTATTGATGGAAGCCATAGGACATAGTTGCTTGCCCCCTTAATTCTATTACAATGTCATTCAGCTGTTAATAGGAGTAGAAAATTGCATTGTCATAGCACAATGGCATACAGTACGGCACACAGTACATACAAGTTATAAAAGTACGTTGGTTAATTTAATGTGTCCCATTGCACAATTACATATCATGGACTCCAGTGACTAGTCACCAATTCACAATATGCATATGTTATAGAAAGTTGTATCACAATAATCACGTGTGCCTCTATGAGCGAGAGGAACATTTCTGGGTATACCTACATGTCAGTATCTGCTATACTGTAGAGCGGATACTGTCAAGCAGTGGATAGAATACATTTAATTGAACCCATTTGACTTATCACAGCTACTTTTAAGTATCATATTCACCACTCAGTGCTGAAATGTTGTTACAAGCCACCCAAATGTACAGTAACCCCACCTTAAAAATGTGTAAAGCCAAAAAAAATATCAGTCCAGTAGTCCATTCCAGTATTCCAGTCCAGTAGTCCAGTATGAATGATTGTGGCAAAACATGGTTGCATTGACCACATCTTCTGACCCCACTGCACCACGAGAGCCAATAGTGCAGATGTTCTGATTTCTGCAATTTTTAGTTGTACTGCTCTTACATAGCTGAATGTCTGACCACAAAAAATGTGGACCACTGTAATGGGGCAAAGATTCAATATTTTCAGCAAAGTACAATACGTTTCCAGCAGTGTTTTCATCATGCCATCCTGGATATTGGTACCTTTCCTTGGTTTGCAAAGGCACCCAATTTTCACTGGAACATGGTAGGGGCTTGAGAATTGGAAGCATATGTTTTCCTTTTCCTGTTCTTGTGCTCTGCTGTCTTAGAGATACAGATGTCTGCAATTTTTCATTAGGCATGTTCAACTGTGGAAGAAATACTGCTTCTTGACTGGTCAATGCATTTCTTCCTTTACATGGTGGTTCTAATTTTGCATATGCTCCTTGAATGGGTGTAGTTGCAGATCCAAAAGTAGCTAATTTAATTGCACATAGAATATACCCTTCTGCAGCACACTGATGAATAAAGCACCTCCACCATTCCTTAGATAGTCCATGAAGACTCTTCCCATATGCTGAAGGATTTACCTTGACAATATTTTGCATCCAAGCAACATTTCCACTCCTCAGCCATGCAGTAATTTTCACCTCACCTAAACTTTTCAATTCATCAATAACTTGTATAAGTAAGGCTAATTCTGGTTTTCTGTCTGTGAGCAAACCTATGGTTTGATCACAGATATCACAACATTACTTGGGGTAAGTAATGTCAGACAGTTCTTCTCCAAATAACTGAAGAAGCAATTTTCTTATTGTGCAGCATCATCAATGTCACTAGGACGATGCTGCCTTGCCATGTCTCTAGCCCAGTACCCAACATGCTGTATGTCATTATCATTATAGAAAATGTACGCATAAGACTGTTTACCATCCCTTCCTGCTCTCCCAAACCCCTGTGCCCATGCACTGATAGATGGAGGCAAACCATTCCGTATGACAAACCTTACATTACTCTTATTTATACCAAGCCCAAATGCATGTGTGGCAACAATCACCTGGATATCTCCACCTTTCCATTTGATGTAGGCTTCTCTCTTCTCTGATTCTTTCATTTTGCCATAATATCCAATAGCCAGCACATCCCTCTCCCTCAAAGCTAAAACAATAGGTCCTACGTGACAGGCAAGTAATACTACATTGCCCCTTAATCAAATCTGTTATGAGATCTGCAAAATTGCTGAAATCTCTGGAGTCTAATGAAACGGATTGTTTTGAGCCATCTGACCTTGTAGAATTTCACACTCTAGCAGCCAAATAAATGTTCGTACGATTCACTGAGCTTCTCTCAATTAAAGGATCGTGCATAAAAGACCTCAATTTTGCCTCTACTTGAGGAACAACAGTAGCAGAGAGAGCCACTAGAGGAACATTGGGAAAAAATGCATGCAAGTCTTCAATTTTCTGTATGTTTGTCTGAAGTCTTGCCAATCATAGACGAGATGCGCTTCGTGTATGGCTACTGGACCCAATTGATTGTTTGCATTTAGTGCCTGAACCTTTACATGGTTGTCTTTGTCACTAAGCAACCATTCTGGGCTCACAAAAACCACTGCTGCACTCAAATCAGCACTGAATACCTTCTTTTCAGCATTGGGATCTACTTGAGCTGATCCCAAGTAAACAACCCAAGTTTTCCAACTTGTGTGTCTGTTCTTGCATCAGACTAATGGTTGGCGTAATTAAAAGTGTCGATTGCTTTGTATAAACAGCTGGAAATTGCTAACACAGGTTTTTACCACTGCCAGTGGGTTGAATAACCAACTAGTCTGTTTTTTCTAAGACAGCATCAATTATGCGACTTTGAAACTCTTTGAAATGAGTTAAATGAAAATATTCAACAAGTACACAACTTTTGGCAGCTCCATCTAGATCATAAGATGAGAGCAACGCATTAAACTCATCCATATCACTGCAACTGTTGTTGAATGACCTTTCCTATATCACACAAAAAACCATGGTTAATTGCTGAATTCATATTGAAGTCCATGACATTTAAACGTAAACAACATAAGTGAGCTCATTATTTTATTTTAAACACATGACTATAAAGCAGTTTTGTGGCATTGTAATCATACAGAACTGGGATTTTCTTTCCAGCCAAAAATATCACCCTAAAACCAGCCTCAATTTCCTGTCATGACAGCTTGGCAGCATTGGTTAGTCACAGCTAAGCCCAAAAATGTAATCAGACTAGCCCCAAACCCTTTTCTACGGAATTTTAATAAAGCTTCTATTCGCTATAATTTTATGCCAACTGACTAACTAACTAACTAACTGATGCCTCTAGCCAAGCATAACTTGACAATGGATAAGACTATGGGCTTGATTTCTTCATTGTTCGGCATTGCTTCATCCCGAGATGTGTCTTTTTGCCATGTCAACCGCAGTACATACAATACATGCATCATGGACTTGCCTTTGTCCTCCTTTGTGTCCTAGTTCTTTTCACTGACAATGCAGGTATTGATTTATGATAGTGTGATGTGGCTGTGTTGGCTATTATGCTTATTGCCCATATTTTCCATGGTAACTGGATTGATTGCAGAGACATTTCTCATACTGTTCTTTGTTTGTAGTGCTGTGTAATGGGTGGAGCATAGCTGAAAACAGAGCATGATGGTCACCTCTCTTTCCGTTACATAATTGTTTGTTGGGGTACCCGTTCTGATGTAAAATTACTTTACTATGGTGTGCCTGATGCCATTCTCTCTTTTAATGTGGTATGCGTGGGCTCATTATGTTATGAAAAAGTAAACAAGTAGTAGGAATTTTATAGGGATCAAACTCATCAAAGCAAAAAAGTAGTGAAACAAAGGAATAGCTAAAAGTGGTGAAGGTTGCCTATACCTGCAGTGGACATTTAATCCCTAATTAAGTCATGGGTATAGACTGAAGTTTAGGGCTTTAATGTCCACTAGTATATCAGCAGGTATAGACAACCTTCCTTGTTTCAGCACTTTTCCTTGTTTCACTACGTTTTTTCATCCATAGTCCAACTTGAAAATTCTTAACTTTTCCTTCTATTTGTTAAGATTAATATGCAGTTTGACAATTCAATTAACCAGTGGTCACCTTTATTCTATTCCTCTATTAAACCCACACATGTACGTGTTGTTCAGCTAGTTACACAGCATTACAGATGACTACGAGAAACATCTCTTCAATCACTACAGAAAATGTTGATGATTTTTGTTACAAATGTGATAGTCAACAGAGAGGAAGCCATATGTGCTACCAAGAATCGACACCTTGTACACTCGGTGAAAAGAAATGGGACACAAAGGAGGACAAAGGTAGGTCCATGATTCATGCATTATATGTGACTGAATTTGACAAAACCCGGCTTCGACACACAAAACTTCGTTAGGAGATATGGCGATTTTAAGTAATCATTGTGTAATAACTTCCCAGTGCCTACAGCTGTGCAAACAAAATTTGCACCAAGTATGCATCTATTTACTAGCTATCACTGAGTGGGTGTATACATTTCTGATGCCCAAAATTAGCCCTGTTTTGGGCAGCTTTTCTCGAGTGAGTAATAATATCACAGGTGATAGTAATAGGGTGGGAGGGTGGGGGTGGATGGTGGTCTTAATATACGGGTATAAAATGGAGTAAGAAGACGATTGGAATCCAGAGGCCAAGTTTGGGCTCTCCATGGCCCTCAAATCACTCCAAATTGACCGAGAACACTATTGGTGAGCTCTCTGTGAAGTCCCAGCTCACTACACACCATTATCACAAAGCCATGGCCATTCAATGGCGCCAATCTCCCACTCGTGGCTTTGACAGGGTCGGAAGAAAGCTGCCACAGAAACCAGACTTGCCAGTCCTGAAGGAAGTACAGTGTGGAATGTGATAGTGTATTAGGCCAGCAATCCATTTCTGGCAAAAACGTAAGTTTGATTTTGTGTGTGTGGAAGCCTTGTTATGTGAAATCCGGTCACATATGTACTGTGGTAACCCAAAAGGCACCAGTAGGGCTGAAGTGACATCTAACAGCAAAGAAATCAAGCCTGTAGCATTAAAGGTTGTCAGGTTGTCAAGTTACACTTGTCTAAATGCATCAGGCAGTTATTCAGTCTATAATAAATTCTGCTAATAGCAACTGATCTAAAACATTTTTGGCCATTCTGAAGACACTTTTGGGCTTATTTATACCTCACCAATACTGCCAAGACATCATGAAGGTATTGTGAGGCTGGTTTGCCAGAAATCTGAACCTCCATGATCAGTGGCGGATCTAGAAAGGTTTCGGTAGTTTCAACAGAAACCCCCTTTCAGAATTTCACTTTTAAAAGTGATGCTGGCTGAGTATATAAGCCATTCTTCTATTGCAATTAGCTCTTTATCATAACAGTAACATTTATAATAAATATAACTTACAAATTGTCTTCATTTTCATATCTGAGGCCAACTAGATCAAATGCACAGCAGCTCATCTGCTTACTTGATAATTATTTTTTCAGGCACTTGTTTCTGTGTGAGAGTTAAAAATTAGAAAACGAAAGAGAAGAGACCGTAATGAGAACTTAAAGCAAAGAAAAACCACTATCTTTCTTTGATTAAAGAACAAATAAGGATGTCTAAGTGGTGGACTAGCACAATAGTCACATAGCTATATTAATGTTATATTAATGCAATGGCTTTATGGAGGAAATATATAGCTACACCTCCCAGAAAGTCCCTTTCAAAAATCCTAGATCCACCAATGATGATCCCTAATAGACAGTTACTCTCCGTACTGTATGATAAACATATGATAAACAACTACGTGTATTGATGTATTATTCAATGCCACATCAAAGGATCGAGTGGCACCATAAAACTTTCCACTAAACCAATATGTACACCCTGACAGTACATGACCACAAACTATGTTGTATATTAATTCAACTCCACAATAACACACTCTCTATCTGTAACATGACAAAAAGTATTGTATGGACGAAGGAGCTAAATCAAAGAAATTTTTAATTCTATGGCCTGCTATGCTGCTGCAAGTTCATTAAAAATCATGCAATCGCCATACAAAGTCACTAGTCACAATTCAGAAATAACTGAGAAATTTATCTATAATAGTTGCAAAAATGCTAATAGCTAAATGCTATCCAGTGACATGTTGTAGTGTTAGGCATGAATACATGATATGGTTATTGCATTGTAGTGAATTCATGTACAGGGTTGGCTTTGTGGTTATGCCACAAAACATAAACAATTTAGCTAAGTACATGCCAGAGCCTTTGATACCATCCCTCTAGTGGTACTGCACCTGTTGAAGCTGAATAGGCTAATAATCTGTTGGCCACAGTCCACTACTGATTATGGTAAAAGAGTTAATTATTGGCTTATCAGTACAACTCTTATTAGACTAGTTGTTACAACTGTGTATAGCACATTAAAAAAAAAAAAAATCAAGCCCATAGCCTCAGCCGTTATCGAGTTACGCTTGCCTGAAGGTATCAGGTACAGTGTAGGCAGGTAGTTAATCAGTAGAAAATTCCATTGAATAAATTTTTTTTTTCAATTTTGTAACAATTTATTGGAAGCCTTTAGGATCTTACTGAAGGCACTTTTGGGCTTGGTTGTACCTTACCAATATTGGCAAGGTGCCAGGGTGGTACATGTATTGTGAAGCTGGTTTTTTGGGTGATATTTTTGGCCAGAAAAGCCCAAATTTTCATGATCCCTGATATACAGTACTACCGTACCAAGAACATGAGAGAGATCATTGGTATGTGAGACCAAAAAACTACAATTGTTGACGTACTCTAATTATCAACACAGTCCTTGTGATCTCTTAACACTTTGTCTCGTCTCCTATGGCATGTTTGTGCATCAGTGTGAACTCCCATACTCTTTACCCAGTGCCAGGGCTGAATGCCATCTTCTCAGTGGAGTCCTTATGCTTATAAGTAACTGCTGAAATATAAGCACTGTGGTTCACATTTAATTCCTACAATGGTCACATCAAAAGTATCATTTTAGGTGTTCGTATTGTTGTTGAAATGTGCTTGTATAGCTAACACAATTGAGTGGTACCTTATTGTAGTGTACATACTAAAAGGTTGATGTAGTATCTTATCTTTCTCTCTTGCTCTACATACATGTAGCTCACTGCCATTGGATCCTCAGTATTGCCTGGTCACCAGATGGGAAGAAGATTGCATCAGGATGTAAAGCTGGCAAGGTGAGTGAAATGTATGGAGTTGTCCACCTCATTTCCCTCTACCACCCTTAATAATACTCTTACTACTACAGTGGAACCTGTCTAAAGCGGTCACCTTCAGGTCAGAGATATTTGGTCTTTATAGAGAGGTGGTTGCCTATCATATCTCTATAAAGCAGCCATAGGCCACAAACCAAGGTTTGACCTTTATACAAAGGTTCCTGGGATTATAGCTATCCTCACACATGCCTACTCTTCAATCCATTACTACATAACAAGCATAAACAAAGTAGCTAGCAGAAACCAGAAAGGATGACCAACAAGAGCGAGAAACCACTATATGGAGACATTATCACTAGGCTGCCTTACTACAAAGCCAGTGAAGGAAAGGCTATGGTTTTTATACTGGAAAGACAGTTACCTGGTAACTACACAACTGTAAATTCCGAGATAAATTCAAAAAATTAGCATATTGTGGGGTGAGCTTTAATTGGAATCGTGTGAAGAGACAAAGCCATGGAGTGGCTATAAGCTTATCTATACAGAACACAATTGTGAGTATAAAATGTTATAGAAGTATAAAGTAGTGTAACTGGTTTACTCACTGTTATGACTTGCTGTGGCTGCTTTGTGAGAGGCTTTTTTGTATAATGAAGTGCTTCCAAAAGCTGGCTGTTATATGTGTTATAGAGGTGACCGCTTAATGCAAACTATTTCTGTACAAACTGTTTAGGAATCAGTCGGGACCAGTCACATGGCCATTTTGCTGAGGTGACCACCCAACTCAGGTGACCATTAAGAGAGGTTCCACTATACTACACATTTATACACAGTATGTTAATACCCTACTACACAGTGTGAGACATATCCAATACTTGTGAAAATTTCTCTTCTACACACCATGATACAATTGTTATCAGTTTATCATACAATCTACAGGTGTGTATATGGGACTCAGTAACTGGTAAACAATTGGGGAAATTCCTAACTGGCCACAGACAGTGGATAACATGGTTGTCATGGAGACCAATGCATCAGTAAGTATGCTCATATACAGACCATATATAGACGTTCTGCATATAGTTGTGAGACTGAATTGTATGGGACTTGTAAATGTGAAGTCAAACTATTGGAAATGATCAGTGTGGACTTAGCTTTTACCTCCATTAGCTTTTATTGTAATGCCAATGGAAAGTATAGTCAATTAGCTACATGTAGGTCTACATGTAACAACCACTGTAACATTTTTTTCTAGAAGCTGTACAAGCTTTATGCTTGCTTTCAACTTTTGGTCCTTGTGTACATTTATCATTAATTGTGTTGGTAGTTATAACACTTTGTGTACTGCGATCATAACCACCTGTGCTTATATGCACTATATTTTGCATTGATAATTACATAATATTTTATGGTACATAATTCCTGTTAGGGATCTTGTATATGTACTTCACACTATAGGATGGTGGTGTATGTACTCCACACTATAGGATGGTAGTGTATGTACTCCACACTATAGGATAGTAGTGTATGTACTCCACACTATAGGATAGTAGTGTATGTACTCCACACTATAGGATAGTAGTGTATATACTCCACACTATAGGATGGTAGTGTATGTACTCCACACTATAGGATGGTAGTGTATGTACTCCACACTATAGGATGGTAGTGTATGTACTCCACACTATAGGATGGTAGTGTATGTACTCCACACTATAGGATAGTAGTGTATGTACTCCACACTATAGGATAGTAGTGTATGTACTCCACACTATAGGATAGTAATGTATGTACTCCACACTATAGGATAGTAGTGTATGTACTCCACACTATAGGATGGTAGTGTATGTACTCCACACTATAGGATGGTAGTGTATGTACTCCACACTATAGGATAGTAGTGTATGTACTCCACACTATAGGATAGTAGTGTACGTACTCCACACTATAGGATAGTAGTGTACGTACTCCACACTATAGGATAGTAATGTTTGTACTCCACACTATAGGATAGTAGTGTACGTACTCCACACTATAGGATGGTAATGTTTGTACTCCACACTATAGGATAGTAGTGTACGTACTCCACACTATAGGATGGTAGTGTATGTACTCCACACTATAGGATAGTAGTGTAGGTACTCCACACTATAGGATGGTAGTGTATGTACTCCACACTATAGGATAGTAGTGTACGTACTCCACACTATAGGATGGTAGTGTATGTACTCCACACTATAGGATAGTAATGTTTGTACTCCACACTATAGGATAGTAGTGTACGTACTCCACACTATAGGATGGTAGTGTATGTACTCCACACTATAGGATAGTAGTGTATGTACTCCACACTATAGGATAGTAGTGTATGTACTCCACACTATAGGATAGTAGTGTATGTACTCCACACTATAGGATAGTAGTGTATGTACTCCACACTATAGGATAGTAATGTTTGTACTCCACACTATAGGATAGTAGTGTACGTACTCCACACTATAGGATGGTAGTGTATGTACTCCACACTATAGGATAGTAGTGTATGTGTTTTGTGTGTGTGTTGTACTAGTGCATGCATGTGGAGTGTGTGTGTGTGTGTGTGTGTGTGTGTGTGTGTGTGTGTGTGTGTGTGTGTGTGGATTACGTGTGTGCGTACGTGTGTGTGTGTGTGTGTGTGTGTGTGTGTGTGTGTGTGTGTGCATGTATTAATTATCCATACCCACATTACAGATTTGACATACTTCCCCTTCCATAGGGAATATTATGTAGGACACTATCAGGACATGGTCACTGGGTTAGTGGTGTACATGTAGTAGTAATTGGATCATGTGAGCTCCTGTCAGGTGAACGCACTATGTCTCAACACTGACTATGTGTTAAGGACTAGACCATATGAACCAGCTAATGACAGACTGTCTAAACCAGAAGGTATCAAACTGTACGATTGTACTGTTTAAGTAGGGATCGCGGTGAAAATTTTGCATGCCGCCCAAAATTCCGCCTTTAAAAATCATCCTAGAGAAATTTCATGCAACGAAAATCACCTTTACAGAATAGTACTAGTCCATATAATATATAATACAGCATTAAACATAACAAAACGCCCACAGGTGGCCGGATACAGAACTTTTAAAAATTGCTAAAACTTTTAGACTCACTGACCACAGTTGCAAAGCTAGAGGCCAAATGAAGCAGCACATAGCTACTATTTTATGCCACAATAACAAACTCACCAGTGGGATGTAACTTTTTGGGGTTCCGACGAGTGTAGGCCCTCTGCACCTTGTCTTTTCTTTTATCTTTAATCAAGCTGCTTGTCTTCTTCATCCAACGTAACCATATCGAGGTGTTAATTTTCCGTATCAACACTTTCTTTCAGCAACATATATAGACACCACAGAATTATGTCCGAGATAATTTCAGAGCTGGACCTCAGAAGCGCTTCAGTTCTGGCACTACTATAAGACTAGATGCACTGTATGTGCAAGTCTGCGATTAGGATCCTGTTCACGATAGGTTTATGACCTGCCCATCAATTAAAGATCTAGGTGGACTACTAGTGATAGAGTACGGAGACCACACCTCTTAACAATCTAGCTGTTTACTTAGCAGTAAACAAAATGACCTCACCCCTTATTGGTTTAGCTAGCTGCACACCTCTTGGCTGACTTGATATACTCTAATACAACAGTCATGTATGATATTCTAATAGAACAGTAGTTATATTGTAGCTAGCTGTACTACAACAAAAACTAAACAAACTAGTTTTTTTTTTTTAAATTGTAAATTGAAAATGAAGTATTGATCTATGCTACAAAAAGTAGTGAAACAATATATGAATGATGGTATTACAGCATAGCTCAGTGAAAAGTCCCTACTTTGGCACATTGGCTATATTTTACTCAATGCCAAAGTAGGGGTACAGTATGTTGTAATACCATCATTCATCTCTTGTTTTACTACCTTTTGTTGCATAGATCCCTACTTCATTTTTAAATTTACAATTTTTTAACATACTATTGTGTAGTAGTTCTCTGGCTAGAAATGTTGTATGATCTCTCATGCATATCTGTGTTTATTGGTGAAATGTCTTCAAGTACTGATGGTACATTGGTTATTACCATATTAGGAAGTGATCAGTGAAGAATTACTTGTGTCGGGATGTGATGACTTTACAACTGCTCCTATGGCAATCATCCACCGGCAAGAAACCATTGGCTAGAATGACAGGTAGTTACAGTACAGTGAAATACAATATTGTTTAAACAGCACTTACTGGAGAACATGTAGTTGACCTTATTATATACACTAACCTAAAATTTCCCATTTGGAGGGTCACAGTTGGCCATAAAAGTATGTGTGGTCACATGTCAGTGCAACTAGTAAGAAAGTGACCTTAGTAATGATGTCTAGTGTTTTAATGTGTGCATTGTAGTTCCATGTTGTATCCATCACAAACCTTCTCCCAACACAAAGTGTGCCTTCCAGCTAAGATACACTAGGTGCCATGGTTGTGCAGTCATGCATGGCAATAACATTATATCACAAATAACAGTATATCATCATTTTGAAAATTTTACGTAATATTTCCTTTGATGTCTGAGGTTACTAAATCCAATAGAAACCTGTGGTAGGGTTACTAAATAGTTAGTAACCTGTGGCCTTGCTGGTGATTGTTTACTACTGTACATTCATCAAACAAAAATCGGCAAAGATTAATGGAAGCACCCATGACTTGGTCACCTTTCATGTATCCTCGTTAATAGTGATGTCTGGTTGGGATTTTCCGAATAATGTGACACCATCATGTGGTAGTGTATCGGTTACCAAAAACTTTACAAATCTTTCGTTAAGGGAGATATTTGGAATCTAGATTAAAGCTTTCATTTGGAGTTTCTTGTCATCTGATTCACTAGTGAAATCATCAAATATTTTCTTCGTGTCTGTATAGGCCACAGGCCACTACCTCATTACTCTCTATTGATGTGTGATAATATCAATTAATTGATTATATCATGTATATCATGATTGTGATTAACAAAAAGCTTATGTCGTGATATGATAACACATGTGCATGTGTTATAACCACGTTTTGTAAAATGGCTTCCAACTTAGTACTGCTCTCTACTGGAATTAGCAAAATTTGGCATTATTTTGGTTTCAGAAGTGATGAAAATGGGAAAATAGCGAACAGGAGGGAAGTGATCTACTAGGTTTGCTCACAGACTTTATCCTACTTGGGAAATACGAATCTAACTTACATCTTAAGTACAGTTACAATGAAGAGTTCATGCTTATTAGTAAGTCAGCTCTGTCTCCGTCAACATCCAAGTCTAAGAAAAAGGAACACTGTATTTCACAAAAAGTCACTACGCTTGAGGTAGCCAGCATTTTAAGCATTGTGAGGAGTCGATGATGGAATCTGAGTGCAAAAACATGGAACCATTGGCTACAGTTGACAGTTTTCCGTTTCTTCAACTGCTGCAGACACTGGATCCAAGGTACAACACGGCTTCTTTTCATGCCCACTTTACTCAAGTATTGTTACCTGCCAAGTACAAAACTGTTAAGGTGTCCGTTGCAGGTTTGTTGAGTAATGCTAGCTGCTGTTCATTGACCACGGATATGTGGACTGGGTGCCATTGCCGTTCCTATATGGCTGTGACTGCTCACATAGTGATGAATGGAAGATGAAGAGTTTTTGTCTTGCAAATTGTGAGATTACAGATTCCCACACTGCTGATAACATAGCTACTAAAACTATCAGTTGTTATGTATAGCACTGGAAACCTTAGATATAGTAGTTAGAAACCTTAGATATAGTAGTTAGAAACCTTACCAAAGATTTACTTAACTAATTACTTTATCTCATTATTGGTCATGTCATATGGGGCTGGTTTCATCATAACTGCATGACACAATCCCTGAGGGTGCACATGAAAAATTAAAAGTTGTTACAGGTTTACTTCGCCATTTGTGTATTACAAGTCACAACATTGTTCATATATTCATAAATAATTGATGTGATACATACAAAATGAAACAAGAATTTTGATGTCACACTGCTGAGAGATGAGCAATACTACCACCTAAGCATCTTGGGACAAGTGTACACATGAGGAGTTAGTAGTAGTTTGCCTGTGTAGCCAGGCATCACCACCCAAGTTGAATGCAGTGAACACCTGTAAAGAAAGCAGATAAATGTTGTGAAAACTGCTGACGAACACCGTAACTACTGACCAAGCTGAGAAGAATGAGTTGTCCTACTTTAAGTACATAAGGTTACATCCAACTCTAGTTTGTTTGTGAAGAGGCTAAGTTCCTATGCATTACTGATGAATACTCCCATAACTTTGTATATCCAACATATGATACAGTACTAGTGCCAAGCATCTGCCATAAAGTACAGCCGTGATCAACCCTTTGTATGGAAAGTGTACACTGCTTTGAGTGAGGTGGAATTATGATTACCATTACAGATGACTGTATATCTAAATTATTATACATAGTTTATAAACACTTGCAAAATTGTGTGAGTATTAATTTGGACCACAAAGTTAGGGAAGCCAGTATAAGATGGTCTCAGGCTGAGTGTTGTATAACAACCATTATAGTTAAAGCACCTTTACAGGTTACTAACAATCTGTTGACCTTTACAGAAATAACTGGCAAAGAACATCACCAGATTGGCTGGCAATAAACCCATCCAGCCCCACAATCAAGTTTCTGGTTCTTGAATTTTAGTTCAGTACATAGTAGCAGGACAGTCAAGTTGATTAATACTCAATGATATACTTTATATACACACACTACTGACAAGCTCTACCTCTTTTAGAGCACAAGGAGGTTGTATTCCAGCTGAACTGAAGACCATTAATAGAAGTTTACGTTGTGGTGTAATTCTGCCATATACATTGTCACAGATGTGAGAACAACTACAGCTTTAGTGTCTGCATTTCCTCATTAGCACTTGCCATCTTTTAGTTATTGCCTGAGTTGAGAAAGAAGCTAGGAAAGAAGAGCATATTGTTCGAGAATTTACTGAACAACATTGAGCACTGTCAAGAAATAAGTCTCACACGTCTTCACGCTGCAGCTTCATGTATCACATTACACACCTTACTCATAATAGTATCATGTAGAATGAAATGTAGTGCTTACTGTAGTCTGCCATATAATGCTGATTCATTCGTGCACAAGTTGCTCCACATGCTTTCGTGGTTTTAATAAATTCTTCAAATCGATGTTTCTATCGACCTGTTGAATGAAATACAGTGAAATTCTATAGCAATACAGATAAATACTAACATTACAAATCTATGGATTCACCATTTTGTTATCTTTATCGTGGTGGGTGATGGTGGCTTTTCCTTCCTGAGGAAGAGGGGTTCAGCTGTATCTGTCAGGCCTGTAAGGAAAAGAATCCATAGAATTGTTACTACGCTTTTACTAACCTGGTGTGTGAAGTCTTGTTGGTGTGTGAAGTCTTGTTGGTGTTGGATGCGTAGCGCATTGTAAACATCAATTAGAAGTAAGCGGCGATGGCCTATCACTGCTCTGCCATCGCGTACATAGCGGCTTGAAAATCACTGTGATGACTGTAGTCAAGATTATTACTAAGCATAACTCTTAGGAAAGTTGTAACGTTTCACACAGCTATGTAATGAGGGCCTACAAATTTTCATTATATGCTTGGGTTAGTGCTATACCACCATCTTATAACTGAATGGAAACTGGACGCCAAAGTTATTGAAATCACCACTGATATGTTACAAGTGCTGTGGATAGCTTGGAGTTTACTCACTTCGGATGTACTGGCCATACCCTCCAGCTGAGTATTACTAGGGGACTACAGCTCGGATTTGTTTCCCGGGTGTGTTTGTAAACTTGTGGAACATTTTCACAAGTCAACTGAAGCCATGTACGTACACTGCATTCTTCATGGACTTACCAGTGTCCTCCTTTGTGTCCCATTCATCTTACAGCGAAAAGTGTTGATTTGGCAATAGCACGTGATGGCTTCCCTTCATAACAGAAATCATCCGTATTTTTTGTAGTGGCTATTTTGATTGCAGAGGTGCTTTTCGAACAGCTCTTGATTCGTACTGCTGTGTACATAGCTGACAACGAAGCGTAATGGATACTTCACTTTTCAGACAATAATTGATATAACTGGGGCGCGCAGCACCATTTATTTCAGTCAGTATGTATGGATTACAGAGGTGCTTTTAATACTCACAACACCAGGCGATGTCGAGTGCCATAAAATTCAAACCCCCACGTCATCATAATTCAAAACCCACAATTGAAAATATTATTATAAATTCTTTAGACCCGAATAGCTTATGACAAAATCCAAGTAGCTAGTGTTTTGATGAATGTCCACACACTTCTTTGTTGTAATGGGAAGTTGCTTTCTTGGCTAACTTAATGGGAAATTACTTTCTTGGCTAACTTGAGTAATTGTGGTGAAGGATTAAACTCATAGCATGGCTTTTCCTTTGATTTATTTTCACGTACACCAATGATGAAAGAGTTCTTTGTAGTTGTAGCTTTCCTCTGTCATCACGCTTGATTTTATGTATAACAGAAAAGACACGTTCTTCTCTAGCATTTGAATGTAGAATAGTTAAAACAACTTTAGCAACTTTTCCAAGTTTGTGGAATCTCAAAATATCCATTCCTGGAATTTTCATCTCACATAAGGAACTCCATATTGTATCCATTCTATAGTATGTTTTCTTTTTGTTGCCCTCACCTACCTCGTAACATATTGCACTATCCCGAACAGGCTGTGGTATTGTATCTCTGGGCAAAGCTCGATAGTCAAGATATTCTTTATTTAAATCATCCAATTCAGTATTTGTAAACTTTAAAATTTTAGAGTACCCTTTTATGAAAGTACAAACCATTACAAGGTCACTTTGTTCCTTGACCTCAAAATCAACAAACTGACTATCTTTGACAAGATTTTTGTTCAAAGGAAAGCACTTTATAATATACAAAACAGCTGATGTGTAAAACTGTCGTACAGATAAATAAAACTTCCTCACATTTCGATCTGTAATGTCTTCACTTTTCAATATTTTGTTAATCTCTGATGATGTTACAATACCAATAAATAGGTTGGAGTCCTCAACTTGTTGATTCCTATCACTGCAGGGAATTTCATGCTGTTTTGTTAGCAAGATCGCCTTTTTCATTTGTGCGTGGGTGAAAAACCGCACATAAGAAAAAGGTAGTCTGAGACTACGTTTTGAGTGTGATAATAAAAATGTTTTTGTGCGGGTGATCATTTATTTTATGTGTGTGAGCAGGTGAATGACTCTAAATGTGGGTGTCACCCGTGGAATGCGGGTGAGTTGGAAGGTCTGTATTTTGTGGACCAAAAAGTTAAAGTATAGAGAGGGGTATAAGATTCTTATCTGACATTATGGTTGTTGTTCTGCAAATAAAGCATATATAATCGGTAGTGCACATAATCAATAAGTTTTGCTTCTGTCACAGAGGAAACCTTTTCAGAATCTTTAGCAACAATCAGTATCACAATATACCATTATTTATATCAGTGCATCTCTATTTTCAGGAATCTTTATATAATAATTTCTGCCTGTCTTTTAATTTTGTGTTTTAGTGCATGTCTATATATTGTATATTTTATAACTAACTCCGGTGCTCAAAACATGCTGGTCTTGCAACAGCAAATGCCATACTAATACTCACTTAGCCCAACATGTCATGCTCCTTTTGAGATATGCCATTGTCGCCAGCAAAACTACTCCACAAATATTTGTCTTACAGGGTTACTTCGCATTTTCATCTAAGCCAGGCTGTTGTACACTATCATTCTGTATTAACTATTGACTCAATAATGACCATTACCATCCTAAAACTCATAAGTAATAGCCAAAATGTTGGATCACATGAAGGAAGGTTTTACTTGTTATGATATTTCTTCATGGTAAAGCCAAGTAGTAAAAGCACTCAAAAGTGTCTTTTGTGGCTTTACCCATATTATATAAAATAGTTTCAATATCTCAACTTTAATGTACAGGATTTTTTATCCCACACACAAGTAAATTTAGTAACAACGTTTTGCTGACATGGGTACTAATAATATTAAACAAAATCACACATGGATTATACAGTTTTTTTTTTTTTTTTAGAAAACCAACGTGTCAGTAAACCGGGAGCATGTCCACAGTTTTAAAACATGCTTATCTGTGTACTTAACTCACATGGTCTTCAGTTTTTATAATATGATGGTTAACATTTCATGTATTTTGGATGGTGAAGATTGTAACATTTTTTCCTATCTGATCCTATCAATGAGGTTGTCACTTGACAACAATTTAATGTAAAATGACTCCAGTTTCTTATTGTGGCAATTAACCTCTGCATCATTGGACCATAACAACATCTCTACATCTGTCACTTACTTTGCTCCACTAATCATATTCTCTATAACCCTGTCAGCAAGAGTAAATAATACTCTTGCTGTCAGTAACAGATGTAATTCATCATTGCGTGGTATGACATACCTTCCATGGTGAAACTATGATATGCCTGCCAGCTTAGCAATTATCCTAGAAATCAGTAGTACATTACTGATCTTGTAGACTCTGTACGTGTGTAAACTGACATACTAATCCAGGTTATTGAAAGATCACACAGTCATATGGCCTTTGTGGTGCTTTGTTACTCAGAGAAACATGGCCATAATACCCAATTATTTTCAGGTGCGGAGTTTTCACTCTTTCTTACAAGAGGTCATTCCATACCAAATCTCGACCCTCTTGGATTTTTGTGAAATTTGGAAGAGACATGGACTCTACTAAACTTTATCACACCTAAATTCAGCCCATTCTAATGATCTCTCTTTAAGATATGACCACTTAAAAATTTATTTTAAAATATCGTTTATATTCTTTACAGTCACACTTTCCTTTGTTGGTGGTTGAGATGTGGTTCCAGTGAGTCATCAACAAACCCATTTGACAGTAAAGCTATGGCTGTTAAATGTTGGACTGATGAAGACTGGCTGAATAGGATATGTAGTTCACGAAGTGCTGGGCTCATTTCATGATGCTGTGAATAGACATCTGATCACCAATGTGAATTTTGCTTGGCCAAATATTTGGTGTCGTCAAAATCAGGACCTGGATACTTAACATTACAAAGCATGAAGAGTGGCCAGCTGAAGTACACGCCACGTTAAATTTTTGATGTGATTTTATATCTAGTGATTTTTATAATGCTATAATTATACACTATTCAATTCAATCATTTCTCTGTGAATCAGAATATAAAAATTAGTGTTGCCAACCAGTATGGAAAAACTGGTTATTAACTGTTATTGTCTAGGTCAAGCCAATTATTGGCTAAGAATCCTTTAAACCAGTTTTTCCCATCCACTTGGTAAATCATAAATTACCCTGTTAACATCATAACCTAACCTCAAAGAATGTGTAAATATGCAATTGTAATAACTGTTATTGTAAGGCAGGATGTTGATGGTCACTAAACATGGCTTGTCGAGTACCATTATGTCAATATCCAATTATTCACCTTCCAACCGGTTTTAGTAAACTCTGCAGGTTCACAGCACTAATAAAAATACAGGTCACTAGGTGGGGGAGGTAATTCCAAAGGCACATTATTAAATTTGGACCTAACTGATAGGCTGCTAACTGGCATAGTAGCATGCCATGGAGTGGATGCAGCAGGTTGTTCTCTTCTAGGAACACGTATGTCCTTTGCCTTCTTAGGTGGTTTGTCAAATTCAGGGTGAGGGCCCTCATTATACCTGGTATGTGAAAGTGTGGTAATAAAATGGTAGTGCAGGATCAATTCGCTTCAAAAATTCACAAACATTTTTCCTCATTCCAAATTTTACTTCCTTGGCAGAAAAATGTTGCCAATGCTATCACGCGTCATGCTGAAGAAGCATCCAACATCGTCTGTACTGCTTGTTCTTGGGTGTTCCAATAGTTTCCTACTGATAGTACACTCCTGTCTTTGCTATTGTCAGCCTAACAAGTGCTATCAGAGTCTCCTTCGAATAACCTAACGCAGTGCTGAAATTCCACAAATAAAACAGAGAGTATACGTCTAAATTGGCCAATAAAAGTCTTTGATGCCTGTTCACCACCAGTAGACTAAAATCATATCTTTTATTATACTAGGGCATCAGATCCGTCAGTAGCATCTGGAGAAATTGGTAGTTATACTTGCAAGATGGACCATCCTCTTTCATTGCTGGCGAAGTCCACATAATCGTGATATACCATTCAAAATCATATCCTTTGTTTTTCATGAATGTTGCAAGCTTAGGACTGAACGAATGTTCAGCATTTACCACCGACTGTTTCCATGAGCCTATCAAGGTTGGATGTGTTGGACCAGAACTGGGATCACTGAGTGCCTGTGTAAATTGCTCTAGTTTCAGCTTTGCTGGTCCACCACTTCTGGCATGACCTGCAATACGCTACAATTTAAATATACCATAATGTCATGAGCACACATATTTTGTGCCTCATCTTCTCTTTCAAAAAATACATCATTTTTCAATGGAATTCCAGGACATAGATTTACACGTTAAATAATATCCTTTAGCCTTTAAATTTTCTGACTTCATATGCATAATGAAACTGTGCCAAAACTGATCGTAACTTGTCTCCAATGCTCCTCTTTACCTAAATGTGTTATATCCAATAATAACCCATGAGTATCAGACATACATCATTTACATGTTTTAGCAAGTACAGTAATTATTCATACATCAGAGTATCAGGATGTATCATTGCATATCGTACCTTCAATCCATGTATGATATTCATAACCTGATGGCACGGCCCTGGCCACAGGCATTCTGCAATATCTTTCATGTCAATGTCCTGTCCCATCCATCCTTTAGTATCATGAAGAACATGCTGTGGAACAATCTGACCTTATCTTCTATTAATATCATACCATCTAGTGGTTGTTCTATTGAAGCTAGATGTTAGATGTAATTTGCCATGAGCAGTAAAACTCATGTTTGGGTGTGATTATTGCCAACATTCTGCATACAGACATTTGCTGTACTTATTACAAACCATACACCTGATCTGTAACACAGACAGCGGACGAGCCGAAGTTATACACACACACACACACACACACACACACACACACATACACATACACACACACATAGTGAGTACACTGCAAATAAATGATACGGTATTCATACCAACTTTGGTGTTTGTCATATGCCTGTTTACCCATGTATGTTGCAAGAGATACCTACAAGTGGACAAAATAGCAAGTGAAGTGTGTTGTTAGTTTCTCACTCATGTGCTCACACTCACCTATCCATAAATGTGCATGTCTGCTTTTACAGAAACATATGCCATGTCAGTTTCAGGTGCTGCGTATCCTGATGAATGAGAAACCAAAGCAGCAGCGATCACAGATCGTCCATCTGTTATTTGTGGTATTTCTTGGGAGAAACCAAATTAGCTCAAAGATTTTAATGTTACGTCTGACAGGATAAACTTTAAAAAAATGTTTCATTACCATAATTATTTCATCTCACATTTTCACATCACCATGCATAATGGGAGGTTCGGCTGCATGAAGCATCTTTTACGTATTCTACTTCCTTCCTTCCCGCCATGTTAGTGAAGGTATCTGAAATGCTGTGTAACGAGTTGAACATAGCTGACAATGAAGCGTAATGGATACGTCACTTTTCAGATGATAATTGGCGTGCACAGCGTCATTTTAAATGCAGTATGCGTGGGTTCACCAGTCATAATAATTGTTTACAAAAAATATAACAAACAAGTACACAGGAATTTTCAACTAGAGTAGGGACTATAGCACATCGATAAAAAGTACTGAAACAAGCTGGAGTAGTACATGATATTAAATCACAGTAAAACAATAAGAAGTGTTATATCCCTACTGTGCATTTCCATTATGGTATCTTGAGCACAGTAGGGATGCATACGTTCTAAAATAGCACAAAGTGCCAGTAAAGTGTGATGTCATTAGGTGTCATGATGCTTATTAAAAAAGGAACCATGTGTTGTCTGTTGACCATATTTGGCTATAAACAATATAATAGGGAACATCATGTATCTAGATTTAAGTAGGATTTACTCCAAATACACTTTTAAATTTTAAGGTCTTGGTTGACATTTTTATGGAATTGCCCATATGCTGTGTGTCTGTATTTGCCAGACTCAACAAACTTGGTTGCTGATATTGTAGTTCAATTTGTTATTTCACAAGATAAGATCTTTAAATTTTTTTGGTGATATCATTGGATAGAAAAGAGCCTGAAGGAGAGAGACACTGGAACAGTTAGAAGATGTCCAAACAGAGAAGCTGGTTGAGATACAATACCAACCACGGGCCAGGTTTAAGGCTCAAGCAGTGACGAGGTGTACCAGTAATGTGCCAGGTGTGTCTGTCTGTGTGTATGTTCATTTGTAGTGTGTGCAATAGTATATGCTTGTTGATTCCATAGATTGTGTAGCTCACTTTATGTACTGGTGTATTTCAGGAAACAGCTAAGGCCACTCCAAATATATTTGCATACAGGTAAGCAGTCTATTTCATTATGAGATCAGCAGCTTTTTAATCATTATTTGCCTGGCACAACCATAGCGAACTACGTGATAGCATACTTTAGCTTGTACCTTGATCTTACAAGTTGCAGGAATGGCACAAAATGTGAATTTGTGTTGACTTGATAGCACACTGTCATGTGAGCTGACACCCATGCAAGATGGTTTTTACTGAGTCTGTACAGTATACAAGAATAACCAGAAAATAACAGAAGAATACGGAATAATAGAACATTTTAGTGGTGGCAGTAAATAGTGCTGTGAACCTGCAGAGTTTAATAAAACCGGTTATTGGAAGGTGAATAATTGGATATTGACTGGTTATTGTCTGATTGTAAATTAGCAGACATTATGGCACTAAACATGCCTGTTAGGGTGGTACCAAAGTGACCATCAACATCCTTCCTTACAATAACAGTTATTACAATCACATATTTACACATGCTTTGAGGTGATGTTATGATGTTAACACTTGTCAGCAGGGGTAATTTATGGTTTACCAAGTGGGTGGGCAAAACTGGTTAAAAGGCTTCTTAGTCAATAATTGGCTTGACCTAGATAATACTATGAACTTGTATGCTAAAGAGCACTTCATATTGATAGTGATTACTATGTTCCTGTTGTTACACACAGGTCACAGTGAGGCTGTCATAGCAGTATCATTTAGTCCTGATGGAAGGTGAGTGTGTGTAGGACATTGTGTATGTATGAAATGTTGGAAGTTTATATAATGGATGTGTGTGTACTTCTGTATCATACCGTGCAATAGCTTATTCCAGGTCACTGTTAAAAGTTATCTTGATAGCATAGAATTACGTACATTTATAATTGTCTGATTATTACACCATTACACTGACTACCACATGAGCTAAAGCTGCCAAGTTGTTTATATCAAAATATTGTGTAGTAGTTACCTGTTCCATGGTTATGTATGGTTTTCTCAGTTAATGATTGTAACTACAGTCCAGTTCCATCATCAGTATTATAATTGGGTTCTTTTAAAACCAATTACTGCAAAGGACATACAAGTGTATCTGTGTGTGTACTGTAAGTATAGTGTGTGTGTTGTGTGTGTGTTGTGTGTGTGTGTTCATATAACTTATCATATGTTGTACAGGTGTCTAGCTAGTGGATCAGGTGACTGTACTGTTAGATTATGGGATACCAATACTGAGACTCCTCATCATGTTTGTAAAGGTGTGTATAGTATAGTGTGTACTGTGTACATGTGTTGAAGATCACATGGTAGACACTGTGTATAACAAGGATACAATCATATAATAGTCTCCATAGCTGTATAATACAAATCATTAATATGCAATAGTATATACAAACTAGTTTTGGGTGGTATGGCAATTTTGATCATGGTATTAGGTATTGAGAAAATACCCTGGTATCCGGTATTTCATGGTATCCTGACAGTGAACTAATAACACACTTTTAATCAACCCGGTATTGCTTTATTTGTGATAACAACAGTCAAGTGTTAATCTGTAGTTACTATCCAAAGTTGGGTATATACCACAAGTAAAAGTTACTCGTGGCTAGCAAGTTATAAATGCATTTTACTAACATTTGTGACTGGGCCTGCGAAAACAGGGCATGTGGGCACAGACTACAACCCATCACTCTTCAGGTCATATCTCAGTACTGGAATAGTATTTGTGCAGTCTGTAACTTGCATCATGATGCCAATTAAATGCTGACTAAGAGCTGAAAATTGCAATACCATAGCATAATGGTAATAAATGTTATGAGTGATGAAAGTGTGAAAAAGTAGGCAAAAATCATGTGCCCACATGCCCTATTATCGCAGGCCCGGTCACATTTATACAGTTGATACCAGGGACAGAGGAGACACCTTTATTTAAGGGGGGCTGGAGGTATAGCTTGGTGATGGCATGGCCTAGCTGAAAGTCGAAGACCAAGAGAAAAAACAGGGGAACTGCCTGCTGACAATAGCTTCCCTCCACCAACTACATCTCCTTATTTATTACTACATATGTAGCTGGTTCACAATTATTCCTGCACTGCTCAGAATAGTCACTGCACAGCTAACATAATTTGGTGCTACCTTAGTTGTTATTTATACATATAATGAACATACTAAAGAGTTGATCATCTCTCTCTCCCATCCTACATACACAGCTCACTCCCACTGGATCCTCAGTATTGCTTGGTCACCAGATGGGAAGAAGATTGCATCAGGATGTAAAGCTGGCAAGGTGAGTGAAATGTGTGAAATTGTCCACCTCATTTCCCTCTACCACCCTTAATAACTAGTATATTAAAAATTATAAATTTAAAAATGAAGTAGGAGTCCAAGTGATAAAAAGTAGTGAAACAAGAGATGAACAATGGTAGCTATTACAGTATAGCTCAGTGGGAAATCCCTACTTTGGCATGGTATAACAATTATTTTATGTTCATTGCCAAAGTATGGATTTCCCACTGAGCTATACTGTAATAGCTACCATTGTTCATCTCTTGTTTCACTACTTTTTATCACTTGGATCCCTACTTCATTTTTAAATTTATAATTTTTAATATACTAGTTGTTAAAGCATATAGTTAGCTATAAACATGTGACTGTTCTATTAGGGTGACTGCTGTATTAGAGTATCTCGAGTCAGTTGTGCTTGACCAAAAGGGTGTGGTCATCGTGGTTTCGATCGATTATTAGACCAAAGATTATCTCTCGAAAATCTAGACATGATTAGACTAGAGTGTTTCGAATCAGCCTACCAACTTGAAGGTGTTTGGTCACAAATACATCTAACGTAAAAGGGCGTGGTCTCGATCGATAGATCGATAATACGTAGAATAAAGAATGGGCGTGATCTTGTGATCTATCGTTCATGGGCGTTAATTTTCCGTATCAACACTTTCTTTCAGCAACATATATAGACACCACAGAATTATTTCCGAGATAATTTCAGAGCTTGACTTCAGAAGCGCTTCAGTTCTGGCGCTACTATAAGACTAGATGCACTGTATGTGCAAGTCTGCAATTAGGATCCTGTTCGTGATAGGTTTATGACCCGCCCATCAATTAAAGATCTATGTGGACTACTAGTGATAGAGTACGGAGACCACATCTCTTAACAATCTAGTTGTTTACTTAACAGTAAACAAAATGACCTCACCCCTTATTGATTTAGCTAGCTGCACACCTCTTGGCTGACTCGATATACTCTAATACAACAGTCATGTATGATATTCTAATAGAACAGTAGTTACATTGTAGCTAGCTGTACTACAACAAAAACTAAACAAACTAGTATTTTTTTTTAAATTGAAAATGAAGTAGAGATCTATAGTAGTGAAACAAGAGATGAATGATGGTATTACAGCATAGCTCAGTGGGAAAGTCCCTACTTTGGCACATTGGCTATATTTTACTCAATGCCAAAGTAGGGGCTTTCCCCACTGAGCTACAGTATGCTGTAATACCATCATTCATCTCTTGTTTTACTACTTTTTGTTGCATAGATCCCTACTTAATTTTTAAATTTACAATTTTTTAAAATACTATTGTGTAGTAGTTCTCTGGCTAGAAATGTTATATGATCTCTCATGCATATCTGTGTTTATTGGTGAAATGTCTTCAAGTACTGATGGTACATTGGTTATTACCATATTAGGAAGTGATCAGTGAAGAACTACTTGTGTCGGGATGTGATGACTTTACACTGTTCCTATGGCAACCATCCACTGGCAAGAAACCATTGGCTAGAATGACAGGTAGGTACAGTACAGTGAAATACAATATTGTTTAAACAACACTTACTGGAGAACATGTAGTTGACCTTATTATATACACTAACCTAAAATTTCCCATTTGGAGGGTCACAGTTGGCCATAAAAGTATGTGTGGTCACATGTCAGTGCATCTAGTAAGAAAGTGACCTTAGTAATGATGTCGAGTGTTTTAATGTGTGCATTGTAGTTCCATGCTGCATCCATCACAAACCTTCTCCCAACACAAAGTGTGCCTTCCAGCTACACACTAGGTGTCATGTTTGGTTGTACAGTCATGCATGGCAATAATATTATATCACAAATAACAGTATATCATCACTTAGAAATTTTTACGTAATATTTCCTTTGATGTCTGAGGTTACTAAATCCAATAGAAACCTGTGGTGGGGTTACTAAACAGTTAGTAACCTGTGGTCACGCTGGTGATTGTTTACTACTGTACATTCAAAATCGGCAAAGATTAATGGAAGCACTCATGACTTGGTCACCTTTCATGTATCCTCGTTAATAGTGATGTCTGGTTGGGATTTTCCGAATAATGTGACACCATCATGTGGTAGTGTATCGGTTACCAAAAACTTTACAAATCTTTTGTTAAAGGGGATATTTGGAATCTAGATTAAAGCTTTCATTTGGAGTTTCTTGTCATCTGATTCACTAGTGAAATCATCAAATATTTTCTTCGTGTCTGTATAGGCCACTACCTCATTACTCTCTATTGATGTGTGATAATATCAATTAATTGATTATATCATGTATATCATGATTGAGATTAACAAAAAGCTTATGTAGTGATAACACATGTGTATGTGTTATAACCACGTTTTGTAAAATGGCTTCCAACTTAGTACTGCTCCCTACTAGAATTAGCAAAATTTGGCATTATTTTGGTTTCAGAAGTGATGAAAATGGGAAAATAGCGAACAGGAGGGAAGTGATCTGCTAGGTTTTCTCACAGACTTTACCCTACTTGGAAAATACAATGAATCTAACTTACATCTTAAGTACAGTTACGATGAAGAGTTCGCGCTTATTAGTAAGTCAGCTCTGTCTCCGTCAACATCCAAGTCTAAGAAAAAGGAACACTGTATTTCACAAAAAGTCTCTACGCTTGAGGTAGCCAGCATTTTAAGCATTGTGAGGAGTCGATGATGGAATATGAGTGCAAAAACATGGAACCATTGGCTACAGTTGACAGTTTTCCATTTCTTCAACTGCTGCAGACACTGGATCCAAGGTACAACAAGGCTTCTTTTCATGCCCACTTTACTCAAGTATTGTTACCTGCCAAGTACAAAACTGTTAAGGTCTCCGTTGCAGGTTTGTTGAGTAATGCTAGCTGCTGTTCATTGACCACGGATATGTGGACTGGGTGCCATTGCCGTTCCTATATGGCTGTGACTGCTCGCATAGTGATGAATGGAAGATGAAGAGTTTTTGTCTTGCAAATTGTGAGATTACAGATTCCCACACAGCTGATAACATATCTACTAAACTATCAGCTATTATGGTGGCCGTATAGCACTGGTGGCCATATAGCACTGGTGGCCGTATAGCACTGGTGGCCGTATAGCACTGGTGGCCGTATAGCACTGGTGGCCGTATAGCACTGGTGGCCGTATAGCACTGGTGGCCGTATAGCACTGGTGGCCGTATAGCACTGGTGGCCGTATAGCACTGGTGGCCGTATAGCACTGGTGGCCGTATAGCACTGGTGGCCGTATAGCACTGGAAACCTTAGATATAGTAGTTAGAAACCTTACCAAAGATTTACCTAACTAATTACTTTATCTCATTAGGTCATGTCATATGGAGCTGGTTTCATCATAACTGCATGACACAATCTCTGAGGATACACATGAAAAATCAAAAGTTGGTACACGTTTACTTCGCCATTTGTGTATTACAAGTCACAACATTGTTCATATATTCATAAATAATTGATGTGATACATACAAAATGGAACAAGAATTTTGATGTCACACTGCTGAGAGATGAGCAATACTACCACCTAAGCATCTTGGGACAAGTGTACACATGAGGAGTCAGTAGTAGTTTGCCTGTGTAGCCAGGCATCACCACCCAAGTTGAATGCAGTGAACACCTGTAAAGAAAGCAGATAAATGTTGTGGAGACTGCTGACGAACACACCGTAACTACTGACCAAGCTGAGAAGAATGAGTTGTCCTACTTCGAGTACATAAGGTTACATCCAACTCTAGTTTGTTTATGAAGAGGCTAAGTTCCTATGCATTACTGATGAATACTCCCATAACTTTGTATATCCAACATATGATACAGTACTAGTGCCAAGCATCTGCCATAAACTACAGCCGTGATCAACCCTTTGTATGGAAAGTGTACACTGCTTTGAGTGAGGTGGAATTATGGTTACCATTACAGATGACTGTATATCTAAATTATTATACATAGTTTATAAACACTTGCAAAATTGTATGAGTATTAATTTGGACCACAAAGTTAGGGAAGCCGGTATAAGATGGTCTTAGGCTGAGTATTGTATAACAACCATTATAGTTAAAGCACCTTTACAGGTTACTAACAATCTGTTGACCTTTACAGAAATAACTGGCAAAGAACATCACCAGATTGGCTGGTAATAAACCCATCCAGCCCCACAATCAAATTCTTGAATTTTAGTTCAACACATAGTAGCAGGGCAGTCAAGTTGATTAATACTCAATGATATACTTTATATACACACACTACTGATAAGCTCTACCTCTTTTAGAACACAAGGAGGTTGTATTCCAGCTGAACTGAAGACCATTAATAGAAGTTTACGTTGTGGTGTAATTCTGCCATGTACATTGTCATGGATGTGAGAACAACTACAGCTTTAGTGTCTGCACTGCCTCCTTAGCACTTGCCATCTTTTAGTTATTGCCTGAGTTGAGAAAGAAGCTAGGAAAGAAGAGCGTATTGTTCGAGAATTTACTGAACAACATTGAGCACTGTCGAGAAATAAGTCTCACACGTCAAAACATGCTGGTCTTGCAACAGCAAATGCCATACTAATACTCACTCAGCCCAACATGTCATGCTCCTTTTGAGATATGCCATTGTCGCCAGCAAAAGTACTCCACAAATATTTGTCTTATAGAGTCACTTCACATTTTCATCTAAGCCAGGCTGCTGTACACTATCATTCTGTATTAACTACTGGCTCAGTAATGACCATTACCATCCTAAAACTCATGAGTAATAGCCAAAATGTTGGATCACATGAAGGAAGGTTTTACTTGTTATGATATTTGTTTATGGTAAAGCCAAGTAGTAAAAGCATTCAGAGTGTTTTTTGTGGCTTTACCCATATTATATAAAGTAGTTTCAATATCTCAACTTTAATGTACAGGATTTTTTATCCCACACAAGTAATTTTAGTAACAATGTTTTGCTCACATGGGTACTAATATTAAACATGGGATACACAGTTTTTTTTTTAGAAAACCAGCTTGTCAGTAAACCGGGAGCACGCCCACTGGTTTTAAAACATGCTTATCTGTGTACTTAACTCCCATCGTCTTCAGTTTTTATAATACGATTGTTAACATTTCATGTATTTTGGATGGTGAAGATTGTAACATTCTTTCCTATCTGATCCTATCAATGTGGTTGTCACTTGACAACAATTTAATGTAAAAAGTGACTCCAGTTTCTTATTGTGGCAATTAACCTCTGCATCATTGGACCATAACAGCATCTCTACATCTGTCACTTGCTTTGCTCCACTAATCATATTCTCTATAACCCTGTCAGTAACAGATGTAACTCATCATTGCATGGTATGACATACCTTCTATAGTGAAACTATGATATGCTAGCCAGCTTAGCAATTATCCTAGAAATCAGTAGTACATTTCTGATCCTGTAGACTCTGTACATGTGTAAACTGACATACTAATCCAGGTTATTGAAAGGTCACACAGTCATATGGCCTTTGTGGTGCTTTGTTACTCAGAGAAACATGGCCATAATACCCAATTATTTTCAGGGGCGGAGTTTTCACTCTTTCTTACAAGAGGTCATTCTATACCAAATCTTGACCCTCTTGGATTTTCGTATAAACATGGACTCTACTAAACTTTATCACACCAAAATTTAGCCCATTCTAATGATCTCCCTTTAAGATATGACCACTTAAAATTTTATTTTAAAGTATCGTTTAAATTCTTTACAGTCTCACTTTCCTTTGTTGGTGGTTGAGATGTGGTTCCAGTGAGTCATCAACAAACCCATTTGAAAGTAAAGCTATGGCTGTTAAATGTTGGATCGATGAAGACTGGCTGAATAGGATATGTAGTTCATGAAGTACTGGACTCATTTCATGATGCTGTGAATACACGTCTGATCACCAATGTGAATTTTGCTTGGGCTAAATATTTGGTGTCGTCAAAATCAGGACCTGGATACTTAACATTACAAAGCATGAAGAGTGGCCAGCTGAAGTACACACCACGTTAAATTTTTGATGTGATTTTATATCTAGTGATTTTTATAATGCTATAATTATACACTATTCAATTCAATCATTTCTCTGTGCATCAGAATGTTAGAATAAAAATTAGTGTTGCCAACCAGTATGGAAAAACCGGTTATTAACTGTTATTGTCTAGGTCAAGCCAATTATTGGCTAAAGATCCTTTAAACTAGTTTTTCCCATCCACTTGGTAAACCATAAATTACCCCTGTTAACATCATAACATAACCTCAAAGTATGTGTAAATATGCAATTGTAATAACTGTTATTGTAAGGCAGGGATGTTGATAGTCACTTAACATGGCTTGTTGAGTACCATTATGTCAATAACCAATACCCAATTATTCACCTTCCAAAAACCGGTTTTAGTAAACTCTGCAGGTTCACAGCACTAATAAAAATACAGGTCACTAGGTGGAGGAGGTAATTCCAAAGGCACATTATAAAATTTGGACCTAACTGATAGGCTGCTAACTGGCATAGTAACATGCCATGGAGCGAATGCAGCAGGTTGTTCTCTTCTAGGAACACGTATGTCCTTTGCCTTCTTGGGTGGTTTGTCAAATTCAGGGTGAGGGCCCTCATTATACCAGGTATGTGAAGGTGTGGTAATAAAATGGTAGTGCAGGATCAATTCGCTTTGAAAATTCACAAACAATTTTCCCCATTCCGAATTTTACTTCCTTGACAGAAAATTTTTGCCAATGCTATCACGTGTCATGCTGAAGAAGCATCCATCATCGTCTGTACTGCTTTCCATTGAGTGTTCCAATGGTTTCCTACTGATAGTACACTCCCATCTTTGCCATTCTCAGCCTAACAAGTGCTATCAGGGTCTCCTTCGAAAAGCCTACTGAAATTTACCACAAATAAAACAGAGAGTATAGGTCTAAACTGACCAATAAAAGTATTTGATGCCTGTTCACCACTAGTAGACTAAAATCATATCTTTTATTATACCATCAGATCTGTCAGGAGAAATTGGTATTTATACTTGCAAGATGGACAATCCTCTTTCATTGTTGGCGAAGTCCACATAATCATTATATACCTTTCAAAATCATATCCTTTGTTTTTCATGAATGTTGCAAACTTAGGACTGAACAAATGTTCAGCATTTACCACCGACTGTTTCTGTGAGCCTATTATGGTTGGATGTGTTGGACCAGAACTGGGATCACTGAGTGCCTCTGGTTATTGCTCTAGTTTCAGCTTTGCTGGTCCACCACTTCTAGCATGACTTACAATACACTACAATTTAAATATACCATATTGTCATGAGCACACATATTTCTAAGTTTCGTTGATTAAGTGTGCCTCATCTTCTCTTTCAAAAAATACATCATTTGTCAATGGAATTCCGAGACATACATATACACGTTAAATAATATCCTTTACCTTCAAATTTTCTGACTTCATGTGCATAATGAAACTGCCAAAACTGATCGTAACTTGTCTCCAATGCTCCTCTTTACCTAAATTTGTTATATCCAATAATAACCCATGAGTATCAGACATACATCATTTACATGTTTTAGCAGGTACGGTAATTATTCACGCATCAGAGTATCGGGATGTATCATTGCATATCGCACCTTCAATACATGTATGATATTCATAACCTGATGGCACGGCCCTGGCCACAAGCATTCCGCAATATCTTTCATGTCGATGTCCTGTCCCATCCATCTGTTAGTATCATGAAGAACGTGCTGTGGAACAATCTGACATTATCTTCTGTTGATATCATATCATTTGGTAGTTGTTCTATTGAAGCTACAATGTTAGATGCAATTTGCCATGAGCAGTACGTAAAACTCATGTTTGGGTGTGATTTTTGCCAACATTCTGCATACGGACATTTGCTATACTTATTACGAACCATACACCTGATCTGCAACACAGACAGCGGATGAGCCAAAGTTATACACACAAACATACACACACATAGTGAGTACACTGCAAGTAAATGATACGGTATTCATACCAACTTTGGTGTTTGTCATATGCCTGTTTACCCATGTATGTTGCAAGAGATACCTACAAGTGGACAAAATAGCAAGTGAAGTGTGTTGTTAGTTTCTCACTCACGTGCTCACTCTTACTGTGCATGTCTGCTTTTACAGAAACATATGCCATATCAGTTTCAGGTGCTGCATATCCTGATGAATGAGAAACCAAAGCAACAGTGATCACAGATCGTCCATCTGTTATTTGTGGTATTTCTTGAGAGAAACCAAATTAGGTTGAAGATTTTTGATGTTGCGTCTGACAGGACAAGCTTAAAGTTTCATTAACATAATTATTTCATCTCACATTTTCACATCACCATGCATAATGGGAGGTTCGGCTGCATGAAGCATCTTTTACGTATTCTACTTCCTTCCTTCCCGCCATGTTAGTGAAGGTATCCGAAATGCTGTGTAACGAGTTGAACATAGCTGACAATGAAGTGCAATGGATACGTCACTTTTCAGATGATAATCGGTGTGCGCAGTGCCATTTTAAATGCAGTGTGCGTGGGTTCACCAGTCATAATAATTGTTTACAAAAAAAGATAACAAACAAGTACACAGAAAAATTTGGAACTTTCAACTAGAGTAGGGACCATAGCACATCGATAAAAAGTACTGAAACAAGCTGGAGTAGTCCATGATATTAAATCACGGTAAAACAATAAGAAGTGTTATATCCCTACTGTGCATTTCCATTCTGGTATCTTGAGCACAGTAGGGATATAACACTTCTTATTGTTTTACTGTGATTTAATATTGTGCACTACTACAACTTGTTTCAGCACTTTTTATTGATGTGCTATGGTCCCTACTCTGGTTGAAAATTCCAAATTTTTCTGTGTACTTGTAAATAATCAACATTCTTCAGTGGCTATATTTTGACAAGTCAGAGGATTAGCAGGTAGATGTATCCATAAAAATATAATAGCTATCACATCAACATTTGTATAGTACGCTTTTTGGTAGGAGGGACGGGGTAAGTAAAAAGAGTACTCTCTGTATGCTTGTGAAAATGCTGATAATTATGGATGACCCCTTAACTACATGTATTGTACAACTGATCTAAACATATTGTAATGGTAATAAAAAAATTTTTATTCCTGACTGTAGGAAGCATATGTTCTAAAATAGCACAAAGTGCCAGTAAAGTGTGATGTCATAAAAAATGTCATAACACTTATTAAAGAAGGAACCGTATGTTGTTGTCTGTTGACCATATTTGGCTATAAACAATATAATAGGGAACATCATGTATCTAGCTTCAAAATTACATTGTTGCAACTTGTTCACGACGAGGTATCGTTAAAGAGCACGAATACGCTACTTCTATCTCGTTTCTGGGTGACTGATTTTAATGAATATTAAGCATGAATTTATACAACAACATTATAATTAGTACACACCAATTACATCATAATATAATAGCTCATATTAATGACACTCCAGCCACAAAAATATAAATAATTAAATATAACTAAATAGCACAGTCACAGCATTATTCTTCATGAGATCATTGATTTTCTTTCTAGCGACAATTGCTGCCTTTCTAACAGGATTAGTTTTAATAAAGTTGTCCCCTCTACGTCCAGCATCTTGAGGTCTTGTGTTTTCCTTACTTGATTTCTCAATTTGACCATTATAAAATTCCATTGGTTATAGCACGCTGCACATGTCTGTTCCCAGGTAAATATATCTCAGCTGTATGTATCTTACCATCATTACTAACAATTAATTTTTCGATTCTTCCTAGCTTCCACATTCGTCTTGGCATCTTATCATCTTTGATAATGACCACTTGTCCTATTTGAGGCAAAGAATTGGTCTGATTTTTCACAATGCGATGATACAGTGAAGATCGCTCCCTTAAACTCAGTCTTCCAAATGTCCCAAAAGTGATTTGATTGTCGTTGACCTTTCTTCCAACTTTCTAGTAAATTCGTCACAGAATCCTTGACAGGATAATAATCACTATCACTTTCATGTGCATTTGTCATTAACAATGGTAAAAAGTATGAAGAAAGAAAATGAGCTGGGGTTAAAGTGAACCCTGAATCAAATTCATCGTAAACATACGTCAATGGACGCGTGTTAATAATCACTTCTACTTCAGTCAAAGTTGCTCCAATGTAAAATGTTTCTGACCAATACTCTTTCTCAGTGATCGCCTCACCAGTCCCACTAATCTCTCATAATACCTGCCTTTCCATGGAGCCAAGGCTGTAGTGAATTGCCATCTGACTCCGCCCTCCGAGATGTAATGTCTCACTTCCTCATCCAACATCACCTGATGCCACTGTCTATCTATTGCAGTCTTGACTACCTTGAACTGTGGCGCATTATCACAAATAATTAACTGCGGTTTTCCCCTTCTCGCCACAAACCGTCTCAGACATGAAAGAAATTTGTCAGGAGTCAAATTCATTACCCACTCGAGATGGATAGCACGTATGGTCAAGCATGTAAAAAGACAGACCCAAACTTTAACTACTTCACTACCTTCCTTCACAAGTAGAGGACCCAGATAATCAAGGCCAATATATTGGAAAGGTTTTGATTGAGCTACTCTTTCTTTAGGCCATGGTGGCATTCTAGGAAGGCAGAATGATGGCCCTTCTTGTCGTCGACACACCAAACGACGAGAAAGAACTGTCTTAACCTCCATCCTTCCTTTCAAAATCCAATATTCATGTCGTAAAGATGCTAGTGTATGAGACACACCACAATGAATCAATCGTTCATGCACATATTGAATCAACAACTGTGTGAAATGTTCACGTCTTGGTAAGAGTTTAGGGTACTTTGCCTGTTCAGATAAGTTAGCATTTTGTAAACGTCCACAGCACCTCAAAATACCCAAATCGTCTAATTCCAAGCGAAGTTGCTTCTGTAAACAATTCATTTCTCCCTTTCGAATGGCAACAAATACATCAGAAAATTTCCTACGTTGTACTGTATAGGCCCACAATAGCAAAACAGCTTGAATTTCGGTATAAAATACTGATTGGTCCTTCATATCTTTAAAGATTTTCTTCAAAATTGCACATTTCTGTAATCCCTTCTCCTGAGAGCACTTATTCAACACACGTTTCTTAATAAATTTCAAACAGATGACAGTGATACGGAGTAACCTCCACAATGAGGAATACTTTGTCTCATCAATCCCCAATGGAGATAGAGTTGAATCCTTTTGTCCTTCGGATACTAGATTGGCAGTTTCATATAACACTTGAGATCCAACATTCTGGGGCTCAGCAAGAAATTCCTTTAACTTATCTGATGAAAGGTCTGGTATGCTCCATACAGGCCACTTAGTCTCATCATATTGCAGCCAATGTGGCCCATACCACCAACGACTACAATTGGTGATCTCGGAAACACTTAGTCCCCTAGTAGCATAATCAGTGGGATTCTGATCAGATGGGATGTAACTAAATGTAAGATCTTCTCTTCGAATCTCATTCAATCTATTTTGGACAAATACAGGCAGTTGTTTAGTTGACTGTATCCAGTGTAACACACATTCAGAATCAGTAAAAAACCCTTCTGTTACAAATTGGCAACTTCAACCCGTTCATAACAAAATTCAGCGCTCGCACTCCTATCAAAACTGCTAGAAGTTCTAGTCTAGGTATAGTAACCTGTCTACGAGCATTTCTGTAATGATTTGCATCCAATGGAGCAAGTCTAAGCTTGGAAAAAATTAAATTCACCTTTATGGATTCATCACTAACAATTCTCAAATGCACAGCTGCTGCATATGCTTTAACCGAAGCATCGCAAAATACCACTAACTGATAACTAGCATCATTCTTAGGCCATCCAACATATCTCGGTATCTGTAAACTAGACAAATTCTGCCACTTACTAGTTAATTCTTCCCACTCTTGTGAAAGTGACAGTGGTAAGTCTTCATCCCAATTAAACTTGTTTGGAGACCACTGCTTCTGCAAAAACATTTTCCCAAGCAAAACAACAGGACTGACTAGACCCAAAGGGTCATATAATCTAGAAACATCACTCAGCACTTGTCGCTTACAAACACTTACTTTAACTTCTTTGACACTGCTCATTGTAAAGCTAGGAATTTGTAAATCATCATCTTCCCTGTTCCAAATTAATCCAAATACTTTTAAGATGTTTCCCTTTGTCCTTTCTCTTTCTGGCAAACAACTCAGAAATGTTTCACTATTTGAGGTCCACTCACGCAAGTTCATAGAGGCCCTTTCAAATATATTCTTAGCTTCTTCATAAATACTCAAAGCTTCCTCAATTGAATTAGTTCCTACACAGACATTATCAACATAAATGTTATCAGCTATAATCTTAGCAGTATGTGAACCCTCCTTCTTAAGGTGAAACTTCAATGTCCCCTCTAAAAGAAAAGGACTACATATCATGCCAAAGGGTACACGGCAACACTTGTACACAGACAAATTCCCTTCAACTTTGTTTAGTGTAGTGGGATCCGTAAACCATAAAAATCTAGTAACATCTATTTCATGTTCCTGAACTCCAATCTGTAAAAAGGCCTTCTTTATATCTGCAAGAATAGCAATAAATAACTACGAAATCTTAACAAAATACCACACATGTTAGGCAGAGTAATTGGTCCTCGATGTAAACATTCATTAAGACCCTTCACACCCTTTTTCCCTTTAACAGATGCGTCATATACAATCCTGACCTTTGTTGTTGTTTTTAGCAGAGTTACAACAGGATGATGGGACAAGTAGTGTTTCCTGTTATTAACAGTGGTTTTCTGTTCCTCAATCAACTCAATAACACCTGCCTCACATTGACCTTTAATTATGTCACAATATTGTTGTAACAGTGAGTTGTCACCTTGTAACCTACGTGACAAAGATTTCATTCTATTATATGCAACATCAAAATTCTCCTTCAAATTAACATCATCAGACTTCCATGGCCAAGTTATAAAATATCGGCCATCATGATAAGAAACAGTGCTGTTAAAATTCTCTAAAGCCCTATCATCATCCTTAACATACACTGAATCACGGATTCCAATAGTATCTAAATTCCAAACGTCACTTATACATGGGCTGTCATTATAGGACATAGCCAAACAAGAGGTAACATCAAGGTCTTTGGTTTCTTCATCAGTAGTATCTGGGTATTTACCAGTAAGTATATATCCTAATATAGATGATACCAACAACAATCCTGAAGGTAGGACAATTCTCTCACGATCCATAATATTCCAAAAATAATCTGATCCCAATAAAATGTCTACATTTGCTAAGCTCAACTGGGAGGGAATGCTGTCGCCAGCTGTTCTGGAACTATAGCCTGGAGAAACTTAATATCAGCTTGTAACAAAGGTCCATGCTGAATAGGACTCGTAATCTGTTTAAGTACATTAGCATGTAATAATATCGATGATCCCTGTTTGGTCATAAGGTTGAAATCAACAACATAAGTTTCTAAACTTTGGGCTCTCTTAGTTCCAAAAGTTGATACCGATAACAGTTCTGTTCTTATTGGTTGTAAGTTTAGTCGTTGTGCCATTTGCTCAGTCATAAATGTACAGTTACTGGCACTATCCATTAAAACTCATGCTTGTAGCCATAATCCATCTTTTCCACACACAGTAACCTGAGCTGTTTCTAACAATACCCTTTCTCCTCCTGCTAATAAGGTATTACTTACAACCGCTGCGGCATCAGGTGTCTTTTCAACTACTGGCACAGGTAATACATTCTCAACAGACTTAAGCACCTCTCCAGATTCTGGCACCAGGTTAGGCGCCATTAGACTGGGGGACACTACACTAGAGGAAGCCAAACTACTTTCAGCCAAACTTAGATTGACAAATGTCTTATCATCATCAATACCAGTACTCTTAACTGACTGATAAGCTTTGAATGCTTCTATGATGATGTCCGACCCTTTTACAATAATAACATGACTTTATAAAGAAGCATTTGTACATTCCTTAAAGGTATGACCAATTTTAAGACAAACAAAACACCTTCCTTGTCTTTGCAGTTGTTTCTTTCTGTCATAAACATCAATATATTGGGTACAACAGTCATTGAAATGATCACTTTTGCAAAATACACATGGGCGTGACATCAGAGACTTTATTTCTTTGCTGTAAAATACTTGTGTTTGTAACTAATGTATCAGTAGCAGTACTATTCCCCATAACATTTCTCTCTTGTCTAGAAACATTATGGTTATAAAATCTTTTGCTACTAGTAATAAAATTACTTGACCTTGCATTAAACTCATAACGATGTGCATTAGTAAAGATGGTAACATACCTTTGAAGAGATCTTCTGAGTGATGGAACAGTCCATAAATCTTCCAGTTTCTTTGATTCCTCAAGCTTAATAACGACTTGCATTGGAAACTTAGACAATATTTGCTGTACAAGAATTCTCTGATTATTAATATCCAGTCTCTAACTGCCTTAGAATCTTTTCAACATTTTCATATGTAGACTTGATATCACCGGTTCTGTTCATGGCCATTGGGAGATGTTGTAACTGTGAATATAGAGTCTCAACTATCGCTTCCTTCTTGCCAAACTTATCTTTAAGTAATTGGATTGTAGTATCATAATTATCCCCTGTTATAGAAATACTGTCAATCGCAGTAGCAGCTTCCCCACATAAGGAACTCTTCAGATAGCTGAACTTAGTGACCTTTAGCACTTCTTGTGTATGAACTGCAACATTGTAAACATCCCAAAACTCTTGCCAGTGAAGGATATTACCATCAAAAGTGGGTAGATCTAATTTTGGTAGCTTAATCTGTGAAGTGACCTCATCCCTTTGTTTCAAATGTTGGTCAGCTGAGGTTGAAGGTAATGGCCACCCACTCCCTTCTTGTCTTCGTAAAACTTGTTCTAAATGTCCTTCTAGGTGAGCCTTTGTCTCATGAGAGTCCAGTAGTAACCCTATCAGTCCATCATCACCATCGGTTGCCCATACATACTCCTTTTCTTCTGCCGTCTTCTCCTCTCCCTTTGGTAATTCGTTCAATAGCGTCGTCCATTCCTTGTTGCATCTTTCGAGAAGAGCGATATTGGTTGAAAATCATTGTATGAAGTCCTCTAATTCGGTTTCAGCCTGTTCTAAGTCAGACACATTAGTTGGTGTCATAAATATAGTTCTTGCCTGTTTTATGTAGCTTTGTAGACGAGCTTTTGTGGGTCCAAGTAGGCGTCGTATCGGTCCAGACATCTTTTCCTTTGCAGTCAGCGTGTCCTTAGTTCGCTCTCCTTTACTTTCACCTCGTCACGTTAATATCGTTGTCGTCTTCATCCGTATGACCTTTTGCTTCAGGTCAAACAGGAGGTCCATGAAGTCTTCAGAGTCCCAGTCCCAGGTTTCGGCACCACTATGTTGCAACTTGTTCACGACGAGGTATCGTTAAAGAGCACGAATACGCTACTTCTATCTCGTTTCTGGGTGACTGATTTTAATGAATATTGAGCATGAATTTATACAACAACATTATAATTAGTACACCAATTACATCATAATATAATAGCTCATATTAATGACAGACATAGTAGGATTTACTCCAAATGCACTTTTAAATTTTAAGGTCTTGGTTGACATTTTCATGGAATTGCCCATATGCTGTGTGTCTGTATTTGCCAGACTCAGCAAACTTGGTTGCTGTTATTGGAGTTCAATTTGTTATTTCACAGGATAAGATCTACAAATTTTTTTCGTTGGTGATCATCAGTAGACAAGAGCCTGAAGGAGAGAGACACTGGAACAGTTAGAAGACGTCCAAACAGAGAAGCTGGTTGAGATACAATACCAACCACAGGCCAGGTTTAAGGTTCAAGCAGTGTCGAGGTGTACCAGTAGTATGCCAGGTATGTCTGTCTGTGTATATGTCCATTTGTAGTGTGTGCAATAGTATATGCTTGTTCATTCCATAGAATGTGTAGCTCACTTTATGTACTGGTGTATTTCAAGAAACAGCTAAGGCCACTCCAAATATATTTGCATGCAGGTAAGGAGTCTATTTCATTATGAGATTAGCAGCTTTTAAGCCATTATTTGCCTGGCATCACCATAGTAATCTGCATGATAGCATACTTTAGCTTGTACCTTGATCATACAAGTTGCAGGAATGGCACAAAATGTGAATTTGTGTTGACTTGATAGCACACTGTCATGTGAGCAGACACCCATATAAGATGGTTTTTACTGAGTCTGTACAGCATACAAGAATAACCAGAAAATAATAGAAGAATACAGAATAATGAAACATGTTAGTGGTGGCAGTAAATAGTGTTCCACCGATAATCGGATTGGTATCGTATCAGAGCCGATATTGAGCTTTTGATATCGATCAGTATTGGTTATTTAGGTACTCCGATACCGATCAATGGCCACTCGTGCCAATCATCATCATCATAACTATCATCATAAATGCTATGCTAGCAAAACGTGAAGTACAACAAACTGGAAATAGTGTTGAGCATTATTCTAGCATAAAAGGTGCAGGAATTGCTTTGTTAAACATTGAGAAACTGCTACTTACAATGTTTGCATGAAAAAGATCGAAATACTCTAATAGAACAGTCACTGCACAATAAAATATTCTAATAGAGCAGTCACATATAGCTAACTTGAGAAGTGTGTAAAGTGTATGGCAATTATTGGTATCTGTATCAGATCGGTAGGTATTTTCTGTATCGGTGGAACCCTAGCAGTAAAGAGATGTAGACGGTGGAAGGGAAACAGAGAATTTATTTGGAGTGGCCTACACAGTATACCAGGTCACTGTTAAAAGTTATCTTGATAACAGAATTACATACATATCATACAGTACGATAGTACTGTATAGTAGGGACCACAAAGGAGTAGGCGTGGCCCACAAAATATCATTATCAAAAAACCAGCCTCAATTTTCCTGCCAATGATGAGGTAGTATTGGTTAGGTAAAACTAAGCCCAAACAGGCTTTCAGATCGACCCTAAACACTTTCAACAAGTTGCTATGGAATTTAAAATAATGTTTATTTAACCAATTTTTTACTGACTGAGTAACTGACTGACTGATGCCTTTAGACAAGTGTAACTTGACAACGGCTAAGGTTACTGGCTTGATTTTTTCACTGTTCGACGTTGTTTTGGCCCAACAGGTGCCTTTTGGCATACCGCAGTACATACAATGCATTCTTCATAGATTTACCAGTGTCCTTTGTGTCCCATTCATCTTTGCTGACAGCAAAAAATGTCGATTTGGCGATAGCACATGATGGCGTCCCTTTGTAACTGCAATAGTCCGTATTTGTCATAGTGGCTATTTTGAAAGCGGAGGTGCTTTTCGAACAGTTCTGGATTTGTACTGCTGTGTAATCGGTTGAACATAGCTGACAACGAAGCGTAATGGATACTTCACTTTTCAGATGATAATTGATATAACAGGGTGCGCGGCACCATTTCTTTCTTTCGGTATGCATAGATTGTAGAGGTGCTTTTCGAACAATTCTTTATTCAAAATGCTGTGTAACAGGTTGAACATAGCTGACAACGAAGTGTAATGGATACTTCATTTTTCAGATGATAACTGATATATAAATAGCTACAGTGCACTGTGCCATTTAAGATGCGATATGTGTGGGTTTACCAGTCATAATAAAATTATTACAAAAAATGTTAACAAACAAGTACACAAATAAAATTCGGAATTTTCAACTAGAGTAGGGACCATAGCATATCGATAAAAAGTACTGAAACAAGTTGGAGTAGTGCATGATATTAAATCACAGTAAAACAATAAGAAGTGTTATATCCCTACTGTGCTCAAGATACCATAATGGAAATGCATAGTAAGGATATTACATTTCTTATTGTTTTACTGTGATTTAATATCGTGCACTAACTGTGGATTGTTTCAGTACTTTTTATTGATGTGCTATTCTCTCTACTCTAGTTGAAAATTCCAAAAAAAGTTTGTGTACTACATTATCTGATTATTACACCATTACACTGACTACTACAGGAGTTAAAGCTACCAAGTTGTTTATATCAAAGTATTGTGTAGTAGTTACCTGTTCCATGGTTATGTATGGTTTTCAGTTAGTGATTGTAATTACAGTCCAGCTCCATCCTCAGTATTACAGTTGAGTTCTTTTAAAACCAATTGCTGTAAAGGACGTACAAGTGTATCTATGTGTGTACTGTAAGTATAGTGTGTGTGTGTGTGTGTGTGTTGTGTGTGTGTTGTGTGTGTGTGTGTGTATTCATATAACTTATCATATATTGTACAGGGGTCTAGCTAGTGGATCAGGTGACTGTACTGTTAGATTAAGGGGTAGCAATACTGAGGCTCCTCATCATGTTTTTAAAGGTGTGTATAGTATAGTGTGTACTGTGTACATGTGTTGAAGATACATATCACATGGTAGACACTGTGTATAACAAGGATACAATCATATAATAGTCTCCATAGCTGTATAATACAAATCATTAATCAAACGGTACAGTTGTGCCGTTTAAGTAGGAATCCAGGTGAAATTTTTGTGTGCCGCCCAAATTCCGCCTTTAAAAAATCATCCTAGAGTTATCTTACGAGACGAAAATCACCTTTACGGAATAGTACAAGTCTATATAATACATAAAACAGCATTAAATACAACAAAACGCTTAAAGGTGGCCGGATACAGAATTTCAAAAATCGCCAAAACTTGGAATTTTAGACTGACTGACTGACCGACCACAGTTGCAAGCTTAGAGGCCAAACAAAGCAGTGCACGGCCACCATTTTACGCCCCAATAACAAACTCACCAGTGGGATGTGTCTTTTGGGGTTCCGACGAGTATGTTCCCTCTGCACCTTGTCTTTCCTTTTATCTTCAATCAGGCTGCTTGTTTTCTTCATCCAATGAAACCATATCGAGCCATTAATTTTCCGTATCAATACTTTCTTTATGCAGCATAATAGACGTCACGAGATTATTTAATGCGCTTAGACTACGCTACTGCACGGAGGAATAGATTATATATTCCTTACTTATAGCTATAATCTATATGAGACGGAGGCTACTGTACGGAGGTACCAGTGCTAGATAGCTTTCACGATAGGTCACAAGATCACGCCCATTCTTCATTCTACGCATTATCGATCTATCAATTGAAACCACGATGACACACCCCTTTTGCACAAGCTGTATTTCAGTGACCACACACCTTCAATTTGGAAGGCTGACTTGAGATACTCTATAATTGACAGAAACCATGCCCCTCTTTGGGCAAGTGCACATCTTTGCAGGCTGACTTGAGATACTCTAACACAGCAGTCACCCTAATAGAACAGTCACATGTTTATAGCTAGCTGTATACCTTAAAAAAAAAACTAAACAAACTAATAAATTTAAAAATAAAGTAGGAATCCAAACGATAAAAAGTAGTGAAACAAGAGATGAACGATGGTAGCTATTACAGCATAGCTTGATGGGAATTTCTACTTTGGCATTGAACACAAAATGTGACCGGATTTGACCAAACCAGGTTTCCACACACATCCAATTCTTCGACTTTAATTGCTAGTAACTTGACAACGCAGTATGCTATTGCCCTACAATTTTCACACAATGCTTTCATTGCTTTATGTAATAACAAGTCCAAATTTGAAACTGATAGCTCACTTTCATACTGAATTATGGTCCTTCAAAGTTGTAAATTTGGATGTGTGTGGAAGCCTGGTTTTGTCTAATCCGGTCACAAATAATGGCTATATCATGCCAAAGTAGGGATTTCCCACTAAGCTATGCTGTAATAGCTACCATTGTTCATCTCTTGTTTCACTACTTTTTATTGCTTGGATTGCTACTTTATTTATAATTATTATGTACAATAGTATATACTAAAAAACTAGTGTTGGGTAGTATGGCATTTTTGATCACAGTATTCAGCATTGAGAAAATACCCTGGTATCCGGTATTTCACGGTATCCGGTATTTCACGGTATCCTGGCAGTCAACTAATAACACACTTTTAATCAACCTAGAATTGCTTTATTTGTAATAACAACAGTTAAGTGTTAATCTGTAGTTACTATCCAAAGTTGGGCAAGTAAAAGATACTCATGGCTAACAGGTTATAAATGCATTTTACTAACATCTATACAGTTGATACCAGGGGTGGAGGAGACACCTTTAGTTAAGGGGAGCTAGGGTCTAGCTTGGTGATGTCATGGCCTAGCTGAAAGTCAAAGACCAAAAGAAAAAAGGTAACTACCTGCTGACAATAGTTTCCCTCCATCAACTACATCTCTTTATTTATAACTACATACATAGCTTGCTACACTGCTCTTCTGAAGAATACTGTGACTGCTCTATTAGAGTATCTCGAATTATTGATGCTATTGAGCTAGGCTCTCAATGACAGCTATAGATAATTTTAGGATGGCTAATCCTCTCCATAATCTTTTTCACAGGGGCTACAACCCCTCTCCCCTCTTCTCCGCCACCCCTGGTTGATACAAGTAGGCTGGCACTAGGTTGTAACCTGAAACCTTACAGTTTACTGTTAGGCTGGTCTCGTGGTCACATCCAAACCATTAACACATTACTTAATTAAATGCCAACATCTGATGTCTGGCTTTCCTCATAGCACATTACACTCATTCCAATATTTCCGAAAGTCAATACCTTTCAGACTGTTTGATGAAAATACCACGACATATGGTATTTTTGGTATACTGCCCAACACTAATGCAAACAGTTCAGTTATCACGTGTCTCTTACGAGTCCTCAGTGTCCTGCTAAGTCTCTGAACTGTCTTGACAACTTGTCCAGTAGTCACATGATGTGGTCTAGTTGTGGAGGAGATGATGTCTAATGTAGAATGAGTTGACTGTGTCTGAGTTAAACAGGAGAGTTCTACAGTCTTGTTCCACCATGGTATTCTGTGTAGGCACTGCCGAATGCTAAGTCCACATCAAATGAATGCACCCGCCAATATTCTAGTTGGCAATCCTTTCATTGCTATAACAATCCAAGCTTTGTTGCCAGAAGGACTTGTTGTCCAGGGGCTAACTGGTTATACTCTTTTATGAGTGTTGCTGTTATCTCATTGTACTGAAAGAGGTTTCTCCTCAGCTCCTCACTGTAGTCAGACTGATAGATCAGTAATGGTTAGGTAGCCACTGACGGTTAAACAGGATCTCATAAGGAGGACAGTTCAGTAGTGACATGTTTGGTATGTAGTTTGTACATGAGCAGTAGGAGCTGTGAGTGTTCCTCCTGTTCCACAATCAATAACTGACTATTGTTGAGTAGTGGAAGACTTGACTTTGTGACAAAAGATGGACCAGTATAGTCAGCTACGATCATCATTGTCTGTATTGGTTGAAAGGACTTGAACACTCTTTGCGACAAACTGGGGAACTTTGGAGGTTCTAAAAGTATATTTACTACCCAAAACACAGGAGATGTGCTCTTTGAGCTTGTACTGTTTGTGATACTTCTACCATGTGTGTACAAATTTTTGAGGAACGTAATTTTTGTGATTTCGCGGTTGCTTGGCTTTCTGTGAAATTTTCATCCTCGAAAATTAAGGGTCATTCATGATTAGCTTTGTGCTTTCTAGAGGTAACTTCAGTAAAAAACGAGTGATTCTCAAAAATAAACCGTGAAAATTACGTCCCTCGAAAATTTGTTAAAATGCTGCTAAAGCATTAGGTAGTTTGGACAGAGAATTGGCAGGTATTTTAATGGTACACAAAAGAGCTATTGTGACAATTGTAAATATTTCTCCCACAAGATACCCTTTTGATAATGCTTTTTCAGTGAAAAAGCCAACCACATTTAACACGTTTGCTCATGTTTGAGTACCCTTCTTTTCAAATGAATATGCAACTTTGCTTGAGATTTTAAAAATCGCTGATTAAGAGATGTGGCAATTGTTTCACTCACAATCTCATGAACGAAATAGCTACCATGTTGTCTTGCGAGCGAAACAGTTACCACACCCCTTAATTAGCAATTTAAAAAATCTCAAGCAAGGTTGTGTGTGTGACATTGCACTTGGGTGGTACCGTATATTGTATGTGTATCAGTGATACATGTAAGAATTGTACTGGTCGGATTTAAGAAGGTACTGGTTGGTTTTTAGAGGTACTTAACCACTGCCGACCAGTGTGGGCTGAATCCTGTACTCTCTATATGAAACTTCTGCTGCTAAAAGTCTATCCACTCTTGGCACTGTATACAGTCCTTCTTATTGTGGTCTTGTTCAGCTGATGAAATCAGCATAATGCATACATACTTCTCCATTTGCCTTTGGCACATAGATACCAGGAGTACACCGAGTGCTATTACTAGGTACAGCTACTATTACCTGTAGTTGGATATATACACACATTTGATGAAATAAAATGAGTTTGACATGCACTTTAACCGGGAGGGGCATCCACTGTGTTAATCACATGTTCAGTCACACTGGTGTGTCTGTTTCTGAAGATGGTGCTGTGTTCCAGTAGGACAAAGTCAATTAAAAGATGGATAGTCAATGAGTATATCAAGGTCTGTATCTGACATTGGAAGGTATTGCCTGTTGGAGGTCACTATCAATTGCAAACATGCAGTGGCATTGAGTATATTTCCACAGATCCTAAGATTTGTGTTTATCATGTAGCTTTTAGATGCAACGTTCTATCTTGTCAATACTCTCTCTGTCCTTGTCAAATTTTCTGTGGTTCACAATTATTCCGTAATGCTCAGAATAGTCACTGCACAGCTAGCATAATTTGGCGCTACCTTTGTTGTTATTTATACATATAATGTACATACTAAAGAGTTGATCATCTCCCTCTTTCATCCTACACACACAGCTCACTCCCACTGGATCCTCAGTGTTGCCTGGTCACCAGATGGGAAGAAGATTGCATCAGGATGTAAAGCTGGCAAGGTGAGTGAAATGTGTGAAGTTGTCCACCTCATTTCCCTCTACCACCCTTAATAATACTCTTACTACTACACAGTTATGCACAGTATTACATACTCTACTACATACACAGTGTGTGAAAAATTTGACCTTCTACATGCCATGATACAATTGTTATCAGTTTATATCTACAGGTGTGTATATGGGACCCAGTAACTGGCAAGCAATTAGGGAAATCCCCAAGTGGCCACAGGCAGTGGATAACATGGTTGTCATGGAGACCAATGCATCAGTAAGTAAGTAAGCTCATATGCATACCTTGTGTCTGCAATGGATCTGTCGATGCTCTGTTCTGTTCTACCGTTCTGTTGATGCCAACGGAAAGTATAGTGAATTAGTTACTTGTGAAAGCTACTGTATGTAGGTATAACGATCACTGTAACATTTGTACTTTGTGTACAGCAAACATAACAACCTGTTTATTGTGTATACACTATATTGTGCATTGATAATTATATAATATTTTATGGTACATAATTCCTGGTAGGGATCCTGACTGTCGTCTGTTGGCCAGCTCATCTAAGGTCAGTGTCAGGACACAATAACTCAAGATTGTATAGTACACAATGAATAGTATACTGTATGTATTATTAGTAGTGTATGTACTCCACACTATAGGATGGTAGTGTATGTACTCCACACTATAGGATGGTAGTGTATGTACTCCACACTATAGGATGGTAGTGTATGTACTCCACACTATAGGATGGTAGTGTATGTACTCCACACTATAGGATGGTAGTGTATGTACTCCACACTATAGGATAGTAGTGTATGTACTCCACACTATAGGATAGTAGTGTATGTACTCCACACTATAGGATAGTAGTGTATGTACTCCACACTATAGGATAGTAGTGTATGTACTCCACACTATAGGATAGTACAGTTCACATATGGGATACAAGGCTGGCTCATTCAGTGATGATATTAACTGGTCACAGTCAGTCAGTGACTTTTGTACGATGGGGAGGAGAGGGACTGATATATACCTCATCACAAGATAGGACTGTGAAAGTGTGGAGAGACCGTGATGTGAGTGTGTGTTTGTGTGTGTGTTTTTGCCGTATGTGCGTGCGTGTGTGTGTATGTACATGTATTATCCATACCCACATTACAGAGTTGACATATTTCCCCTTCCATAGGGAATATTATGTAGGACACTATCAGGACATGGTCACTGGGTTAGTGGTGTACATGTAGTAGTAACTGGATCATGTGAGCTCCTGTCAGGTGAACGCACTATGTCTCAACACTGACTATGTGTTAAAGACTGGACCATATGAACCAGCTAATGACAGACTGTCTAAACCAGAAGGTATTGTGTAGTAGTTCTCTGGCTAGAAATGTTGTATGCCTGCCCTCTCATGCACATCTGTGTTTATTGGTGAAATGTCTACTCTTGAAGCCATTTTGGCATGTCATGATGTTAACAGTACTAACATTTACTGTATTTGTCAATGAATACAGAAGACTCCCTTGATTGATATGTAATGATGTTATTTAACATTACATAATGTGTTGTTAATTTGGATCTCTACACAGGTGACCTCCACCAGTTGTCATTAACAAGGTATAACAAGTTGAAGGTGAGCACCAGTAATAGGTACTGATGGTACATTGGTTATTACCATATTAGGAAGTGATCAGTGAAGAACTACTTGTGTTGGGATCTGATTACTTTACACTGTTTCTATGGCAACCATCCACTGGTAAGAAACCATTGGCTAGAATGACAGGTGGGTACAGTACAGTGAAATACAATATTATTTAAACAACACTTACTGGACAACATGTAGTTGACCTTATTATATACACTAACCTAAAATTTCCCATTTGGAGGGTCACAGTTGGCCATAAAAGTATGTGTGGTCACATGTCAGTGCATCTAGTAAGAAAATAGTCCATTTTCACACAAGGGCTAAGGAATGTGGTGGTTAATAATTGCGATTGTGCAACATCCGGTCCTTTAAAATGTATTGAAGCCTATGGGAGTGAGGTAAGAAATCTTCGCGGGAGCCTAAACTGTACCGTTTATTCTTATTATGAGAACAAAATTGTAATCTTCAGGTTGTTAGCATCACGATGGTATATAGTTTGTGAAGATTCGCTGTGTTGTAAAGCGGAAAGAAGCAACTTTAGCACGGCAGAAGACTCTAGTGACTTTGTTTTCAGCATCTAGAAAGTCTACTTAGTGAGATAAACTTTGTTACTACGTTTCTACAAGGCTGGGAACAGCGCTATGCAAATTTTATTGCTGAAATAGGCGATCTTTCATCGCTGTGATTCTATCAATGCTAGGCGATTATTTCGCCCGTTACAGTAGGTTTAGTGGCCATGTTTTGTTGCCTAACGATCCTCTATACTTATAAGAGTAAAACTACCTCACTTTAGGAAAGATGCAGCCTTTAAAACTTAATATATCACTACCATTTGACACAAGATCGCTGATTTCTCGATCACAACACAGCATATCTTTCCAATTTTCACGTCATCGTTGTAGTATAGTGGCTGCTATAAAAGTACGTTCTTATAATAAGAATAAACAGTATTGTTTGGGCTCCCGTGAAGTGTAAAGACCTTAGTCCCATAGGTTTCAATACATTTTAAGGCCTCCCAAAGGACATCGCATGTTGCGCAATGTGTAATAAATTAGTATTCATTACCATACTGTGGATACTTTAGCTTATGTAGAAATGGACTATTCATCACACATGATCTTAGTAATGATGTCAAGTGTTCTTATGTGTGCATTGTAGTTGATGATCTGATGAGGGCCCGAGAGGCCTGAAGTTAAATTATAAACAAATGTAACACTGGTATTTCTCTCTTACTACACAATAGTACAGCAATTAGTAGCTCTAAGATGAAAAATACAACAAATAAAATGAAAAATAGTCACATTTCCGGTTGTGCATGTGCTCTAACACCCACTTGTGATTTTGCTGCTAGAGTAGTGAGTCATACAGAGTAAATAACACGGGAGGGAAAAAGAGACATAATGGGTGGGTAGGGTTACATTTGCTCATCTCACTCATATAATTATGATAGGGTTGAGACAAATAGTTTGAAGCTTCGTTTGTTTTCATAACATTCGGATGCTGCTTTACTCCACCAAAATGCATTACCATGGATACTAACAAGTTAAACTGGTTGTACAAGTGTTGTCACTCCTTGTGGTAGCTGCCATTAACATTTTTTGGTTAGTTATAGTTTAAACAATGGTTGTGCTGGAGCTGTAAGTGTAGGAGTTTGTACTACAGTGTACACCCTAATAACCATCATTTGTGTTAATTAATTGTTGACATGACATTTGTAAAAAAGCTTTGAAACTTTAGAAATATTTTCACTAGAAGCTTCAGAGGATGTATTTGTACATTCGTTCCAACCCTAAATTATGATTTAACTTCAGGCCCCTGGGCTCTCGTACAATACTCATCTTCCAAACACTCTCATAAGCTTTGTTTGTTCCATTGCTCCAACCTACTGCCAATAGTCTGGAAGTTTCTCCAGAAATTCTGCTCTCTGTGCCGGATAACTTCCAGGCGGCTAGGCACAGCCGTCCTGTTTCTACTAAAGGGTGTAGGTTGTTGGAAGGGTCCATCAACAGCTCTGGGTCGTCTGGAAGGATCTGGAAGGTAGTCTATCAGAAGCTCCATGCCATGGTTGAGACCTCCATCTGGAGCTACCAGTACCAGTGAAGCCTTCTCCTCTGTGACTTTCCTGAGGCAACTGCCTATTAGGCAGAATTGTGGAAAAGCATATTCTGTCCACTTGGTCTGTGGTACGTATTTGCAGGGCATCTGTAGCTATTGCATTGGGGTCGAGTCTCCAACTCACGTACTACTTCTGCTGGGTGTTGAACTGTGAGGTAAACAGGTCCATGGAGCATTCCACTGCCATTATCTGCTGAAACACTTCCTGCTTCAGGTGCCACTCTGCTGATAACTGGACTGACCTGGACTCCTGGTCTGCTATGAAGTTGTCCACTCTGAGTAGATAATCTGCTGACAGGAACAGGTTCCTTTCTAGACACTACTGCCATAGCTGGAGCTGGATTGTCAGTCTGCTCGTAGCCAGGGATCATGTTCCTCCCATGCAGTTCACTTAAAATACGGTTGTCTGATTGTCCATACGCAGATGAATGTGTAATCAGGAAACCAAGGTGTTGTCTGTGACATAGTCAGCTGTGACTTCTCTTGGTTCACTACAAAAACCCAAAGTCTCTAGCAGCGATGTTATCTGTTGTAATTGCCCCTCCAGCTCTTCTCTCCTCTGGGCCATCACTAGCATATTGTCCAGGTACATAACTAATCTAACTCCTTGGTGGCGTAGACATGCTAGTACAGGCTTCAGCAGCTTGGTGAAAACTCTTGGAGCACTGCATAATCCAAAGGGGAAACATTGGAACTCATAAAGTTTACTGCTTCATGCAAACTGCAGATATTCCCAATGCCCCTCCCAGATTGCCACCAACAGGTAAGCATCTTTCAAAGCCATTCAATCTCCTGGTCTCAGAAGATTCCTCAGCATGGCCAGACTCTCCATCTTGGAAGTGTGAGGTTGCCATGAATTGATTTAATGGTTTGAGATTGATTACTGGCTCCTTCTGGGGAACCAGGAAAATCCTGCTGACAAACTGATCAGGGCATGGGTTGACAACCTTTATTGCTTCTTTGTCCAGCAGTTTCAGCACTTCCTCTGCCACCAGTGTTTGGTCGTCCTTGTCAAAGGCTGAGATTGTTGAAGTGGGGTAGACATTATCTCAAGTTTGTAACCCTTTGTAGTACCCATTGGTCGGTTGTTATGGTTTGCCATGTCTTAACACAATATGGGAGCCACCCCGCAGCCGGAAAGTGGCTAAGTGAAATAGGGGTAATAATATTTTTCAAAAAGCATTGGTCTTGCATACATACAGTATGTGTTGTACTAATTGTTTCATTTCTTTCCCTTCCATTTGGAGAACTTGAGGTTGGGATGCTGCCTGGAGTATGGCTGGTGGCGCTGGTGTTTCCTGCCGCCGTACTTTGCAGGGACACCCTTCTCCAAAAAATGCCTCAAATCATTGGGGTCTTGTTGTCGTTTCTGTCCTGGCCTGGCTCCTGTCACCTTTGCTAGAGTTTTCTCGTGCTCCAGCCTCTTGGTTGCTCACTCTGAGAAGCCCCTCATATTTTCTTTCTGTCAGACCTTTCCCGGTTAAAATTCTTCTCCAGGTAGTTGTTAATGATGTCTCCCACCTCCCATGCGGCTGTCATCAGTTACTGTTGGATTGAAGGTAGCGAATTCCATCACTTCTTTAGCATCTAGTAAACTCACAATGTCCTTCCTCGCTCTGGTGTAGTAAACCAGGGAGGGACTAACCCACACCTGTGGACATGATAGCTGCTGGTTCCCAAAATAGTGTGGCGATGGAAACATCAACCAGGGGCTGCTGCTCATTTGAGAAAACATGTTACTTGTTGAAGGGAACATGAACGCTTCAGCCCCACTACTCGGTGGATACCTTGCCACGTGGCCACCTTTTCTAAGCTTCTGGATCAACGAATCCCTAGCTTCTCTATCATCCAGGATTTCTGAGATGCGTTTCTTGTGCTCTGACTGGTCATTCTCAACTAGGTTAGTCACGGTCTCGGAGTTTTCTTCAGACGCCATGACACGATCTATCGTGTGCAGCAAAAGAAAGAAAAGTGGGTGTTGGAACACATGCGTAACTAGAAATGTGACTATTTTTACTTTTTATTCGTTGTATTTTTTTTATCTTAGAGCTACTAACTGCTGTTGTACTGTATAGTAAGAGAGAAATACCAGTGTTACATGCAGCAAAACTCACGAAATATAATTCCATGCTGTATCCATCACAAACCTTCTCCAACACTACAGTGTGCCTTCCAGCTAAGGTACACTAGGTGTCATGTTTGGTATATCACATGTAGCAGTATATCATCACATGATGGCCTCTGAGTGGTCACTAACATCAGATACTGTTGTGATATTGTTTAGGTCATCAACAACTTATTAATCAAGTCAGTTTCTCTCCTGATGCTCGTCTCATTGCTAGTACTTCATTTGACAAGTCAGTGAAGTTATGGGATGGCAGGACGGGCAAGTCAGTGAGGAGATAGTTACACTAGTAATGTTACTAGTATACACACCATACAGGTACATCACCAGTTTGAGGGGTCATGTCAGTGCTGTATATCAGGTGAGCTGGACTAGTATTGTGTTTGTGAAGATGTTAACTTACAAGGTTTACTAGGGTCATACAGGCAGACACCATTTCCACTCAAACAACAGCTGCAAAGCCTATCATAATATTGTACTAGTTGTTTATAGTATTTCAAGTTCTGTACTAAACATTTGTATACACGTAATCTCCTCCCATACAGATCTCCTGGTCAGCAGACAGCAGGTTATTGTGTAGTAGTAGTTCAGATAGTACACTAAAGGTGACCTGCACCATCAGCCCCACCCACTCATTACCCACCCTTCCCTACAGGTGTGGGATATTAAGAACAGGAAGTTACTGATGGATCTACCAGGTCATGTTGATGAAGTGTTTAGTGTTGACTGGAGTACTAATGGGGAACAAGTGGCTAGTGGTGGACGAGATAGACATATTAAAATGTGAGCAATTATCATGTGTGGACATTGTGTGACCATGTCGTCTTCTTGTGTAGATGGAGAAGATGATAATGAATATTTTATATATTTATTGAGTTCAAAGTACAGTGAAACCTCATTATAAATACTTTTGATGACATATGTGACTGGATTTGCGAAAAGGTACCTTTTCCACACATTTGACATACCACCAAACAAAATGTCATAACTGTTGCCTCCTTGAACTGATTGACTTTCGTTTTGTATCAAAATGTAGTCACATAATGTAAGCATACTCATGGAAAATTACAGACACGTGCTTGCAATGATACAAAAGTTACAAAGTTTGAAAGTTGAAAAAATGGGTCAAATTTTATGTGTGAAAAAGGTACCTTTTCGCAAATTGGGTCACATATGTTATAAAATCTTGATGTATTTACAACATTTCTTTTTCACTAAATTTTGGTTCATTCAGTAGTAGTCCCTCACTTCTCACACCACTGATGAATGACACTACCTAGTGAGATAGAACACAACTGATGATTTACTATCATATTAGATACTTCCACCGTATGTACTATCTTAGTAACCATGGATACTGGTATCTAATCAGTCAAAAAGTCATGGACCTGTAAGCACTATCATTGACATATTTTGGTATGTTTGCAATCTACTAGATCCTGTACTACAGCTGCAACAAAGAGTGAGAGTGTACACCAATTATGATCATAAGTTACTAACATGACATAATCAACAAAGCTTTGGTAGTTTTCTAGAAATTAAGAAGTTTGGGAGGTTAAATTTTGACCTTTATTCCAGCCCTAGTATGTACACCAACACACACACATGTACCTTAGGGTTATTCTTGATGGTCCAGTCGTCTTCCCACAATACTCGATACAATCCAGTCTCAAAACATCAATGAGCTAGTACCCTACCAATATTGTGACTGGCTGACACATCAGTTGTCTTGAACAAGTGTCTTGCTATACAGAACTCTCTGGTTGATGCCTCCACCACTGTAGTACCATTATTATGAGTGACTGACCCTGTGATGTGATAGTTGGTGATCTCCAGCTGTAGTCTGTAAGGGATGTGTGGATAATTTGAAATAAATGAACACGTATTTGCAGCAGACAACAGTGAACATTTGAAGGAATTATGTCACATACAGGTGGTCTTGAATTGTACAGATATGTAGCTAAAATATGAACTACCACAACCTTCACTGGAACTGTACAATGAATTGCACTAATGTCATGTCTAATGTTCTTTAATGTTTATTGGCATCACTTCATGGACTGTGCTTTGTCAGTTTTGATCACATGTTGTCAATTTAATATGTGACCCACTGAGCAAAAATCTGACTTGTTTGCATTATTCTGTGCCATTGAAATACATTGGGTAAAAGATGCGTGCTACATAAATAATTTTACACATGTTTTAATCACTTCAGTAAACAGTGAAGGAAGACTCAAAATATACCAATGGATTTGCTTCTTCATGGTGAGTAGGAATATCTTGGTTTAGTTTTACCATGAGGCAAACGTGATTATGTGTATTTAGTAAAGCATTACTTTATCATCACCATTTCTAAACTTCAATAGCCTTCTTGCTCAACAGTATGGGTGTATTTAGGCTAAAACTATACCTTGATGAATGCCCCAGTTCATGGTGAATAGAATGACACAAGTCCCGACTCTGTAGCCTGTTACACTTGAGGCTTACAATCAATTAAATGAATGCCTGTAATATTTTTCTTGTGTATAAATCAATTGTTTTGTTCTTGTTGTCTATCGCTATAACTCTGAAAGCACTAACCAGATAGGGCTGAAGCTTTTAACAGCCTATTGGTTTAGCCCTCTCACAAAATGTGACCGAATTTTGGAAAACTGTTGATATACGCACAACAGTACTTTTGTAAGAAAATGCATTTAAAAACTATGGGTAAAAAATGCAAGCTCCAGAAAAAAAATTACACAATTTTTTTTATCGCCTCGCTGGTGGGCAAATTAAGCCGCCAATGGACAGATCCTGGGCATCATCTTGTTTGCCTGTCCATAGAGAGTACAAAAATCTTTGTTTTATCACCATACACGAAAAGATTCAAAAGTTACAGACGTTTGTTTACGTTGCGGTGACGAGAGAATTTACCGAAGATCGTTTTTCAGTGAATTTGCCTTCCTTCTCGAACAAAGAAGCATGGCTGGGGAAAAAATTATACCTTGGTAGATGCACAAATTCATGGTGAACACAATGAGCCAAGATTCAATTCCGTACGTCGTTGTATCAGTAAGTTATGATGGTTTATGTAAGCGCCTGTAGATTCTTTTCTAGATAGCTTCTGTACATATTAAATTATTTGTTTGTCCGGCTGTCTAGTGCTGTATTTCCAACGCTGCTTAACTTAGGAAGCGGAAACTTGGCTAGTCCATTCCTCTTTCCCTGTAGAAAACAAAAAAACAATAAAATGCATTTTGAAAATTGTGCAGACATCGACGGTTTTCTAAAATTAGGTCACAAATAGAGTTTGAGGAAAATGCAAACAAGTTGGGTTGTCGCCCAGTTGGTTACATATGATACCAAAGACCTTGCTACGTACCAGATAATGTGTGATCACTGTTGTGTGCTGAGTCATGACTGACCTTGAACTCTATAATGAACAAACATTAATTTTACAGTCCAGTCCTGATTAAAAAAAGTAGACTACGGCTCTCAACTGAATGCAGGGATTAATAAAACAATAAGACTACTAGCTGACTATATAGTAAGGAAAAAAGCATTTTAAAACTCTAATACAAAAGTATTCTACCCATTGCACCAGGTTTTTGCAGATCCGGTCACAAATGATTTTGAATGAAACCTATGAAATTTTTAAGCAGTACCAAATTCCAAAATTTTGTGTTATGTTACTAAACGTTTTTGTGGAATCAGCTCAACACATGAGCATGTGAAGAAAGAGCCTAACAGTAAAAGTTTTGATATCTTATTCGCCTACTCAAACTTTGTTTTGTTGCAGCACAACATGAGTTATGGGCATTGTTTGTGTCATGTTGAAGTGATCGTACATGATCAATCTTTCTTCGTGGATTTCATAGGATTCCCCCTATTTGTGGTGAACATGATGGTTCAAGTAGCAACTCCGTATATCATTGTGTTTGTAAGTTACAACTGCTTTTGTAAGCATCTGTAATCATATCAGTAGGGACCACAAAGTTGTAGGCATGGCCCATGAAACACATCACCCAAAAACGAACCTCACTTTTCCCTGATGATGATGAAGTAGTATTGGCTAGGTAAAACCAAGCCATCAGATCGACCCAAAACACTTTAAACAAGTTGCTACGGAATTTAAAAAGAAAATTATTAAACGGAATTTTCTAGTGACTGACTGACTGACTGATGCCTTCGGACAAGCATAACTCGATAACGGCCAAGGCTACGGGCTTGATTTTTTCACTGTTCAACATTGCTATGGCCCGAGAAGTGCTTTTTAGCCTACTGCAGTATGTACAATGCATTCTTCAAGGATTTACCAGTGTCCTCCTTTGTCTCCCATTCATCTTTGTTGACAACAAAAAGTGTTGATTTGGCGGTAGCACATGATGGCTTTGGAAATTGTCCATATCTTTCATAGTAGCTATTTTGATTGCAGAGATGCTTTTCAAACAGTTCTTGATTCGTAATGCTGTATAACATAGCTGACAATGAAGCGTAATGGATATACTTCGCTTTTCAGATGATAATTGATAGCTGGAGCACTGTGCCATTTCTTTCTTTTGATGCGTATGGGTTCACCAGTCATAATAATTTTATTTTACAAAAAAAATTAACAAACAAGTATACAATTTTTTTTGGAATTTTCAACTAGAGTAGGGACCATAACACATCGGAGTAGTGCATGATATTAAATCACAGTAAAACAATAAGAAGTGTTATATCCCTACAGTGCTCAAGATACCACAACGGAAATACACAGTAGGGATACAACACTTCTTATTGTTTTACTGTGATTAAAATGATTTTTAAAATGACAAACAACACTTTAGCCAACCAGACAGTTAGTGATGCATCATATGAGGTAACTTTAGCAGTGTTTTTTTGTGAATGAATGAATCTTTAGTTTTACAAGAGAGCATTTCTATTGTGTTTTATAGACTGCCTTCATTGTAAGCCAATACTGTTAAGGAGACTTTTAGAAACATTTCAACTTCACCACTAAGATTTAACTCTCTTTATGTGGATAACTTTCATGCTAATGGTCATTCACCCACTCACCTACATGAAATGTGAAAATCACCTACATAAAATGTTCATAGAGCTGATTCATGCACTACTCCAGCTTGTTTCAGTACTTTTTATCGATGTGTTATGGTCCCTACTCTAGTTGAAATTCCAATTTTTTAAGTGTACTTGTCTATATATACTTAAATCAATCTTTTCGTTGTTGCTACTTTGTAGGGCTGTTAACGAAGTTGTTGGCATATGAGGCTGAAACTTTACCAGAGCACACATTTGGCTACATAGATTGTAAATATTCAGTATTATTAACAAATTCAAAAATCCACCATTATACTGGGTTTTCACAGATCTGGTCACATTTTGTTAATGACCTACCACTAAGTAAGCCATACAAATGCAAGCTATTTTTATAGCCTACTTATCATCAGGATGGAAATTGAATATTAAATATGTGCCAATATTGGTGCTAAAGCAGTTGATGAGAAGGTCATGACAGAAGTAATGGTATGGTTACTAAAGGATATTATTGGATTAACTAATGACTCAGAGGCCTTGAAGGAGTTCACACAGCCAATGTTAGTGATTATCGTAGTTAACACTACAGATACTCTAAGTTGTGCAGTAGCAAACAAAGCTACAGTAATTTATAAGCTGGGTAAGGTATTTTCCAGGCACATTTTAAAAGCATTAAAACAAGCTACCACTCATCTGTTGGTGTATTTAGGGTTAATAGTGTAAAAAAAAAGACATTTTCAAAATAAGTCACTAACTACTGTTACATGTTGGACTAACTCTTACTTGAATACAGCTAGGGCTAAGGTAATTATGCTCATGATTCTTTGCATTATCCTATTCAGAATTTCCTGGAAAAAGCTTGCATTATGCTCCAAAATTTATGCATTATTCTCAAAATTATTCCAATAAATTGAAATAGGAATGTAGAATTGACTGTGTATTTAAAATTCTATGGTAAATTATTGCACATAAACAAAATATTTCATTGTTCTAATAGAGTAACATGCAAAAAATAGGATTGATTGATTTATTAGAATATATATAGGTAAATGTTCTATTAGAGTATACATCTCGATCTGGTGAGTGTTGTATTAGAGTATATCGATCATTCATTCATGAAATGTTTAATAATTCTTTCAAAATGCTAGCATAATGATTCTGGCATTATGCTAAAAATTATTTTGGCATAATTACTGCACCCCTAAATACAGCTGCAGTGGCAGTTGCCTTCTTGGCGAGGAAATTGATTGAAATATCTGCAAATCACAAGATTATGAGCTCTAACTCCCGGAAATGACAATCTTTTATCACGATACTGCATTTCAGCCTTCAACCGTGAGCAAACCTTTACCAAAAATTATTGGTGGTTTGATTGTAGGACCAGGTGTCCTACAGATCTTCGCACTTGTGCTGCAAAACCTTAATAATAAAAAAGATTGCTGCATCATTTAGACAGGATTTTGGGGTCCAAAACGGGTTTTTGTCCGTGAAGACCAAATGAATGATAGCCAAAACTTCCTCACCTCACAGTAGTCACCCATCAGCAAAGAAGTCACGTACCAAGTATGACTAATTTCTGAGGTTGTTAACTATCTGGGTGAGCCTGTTATTGGGCTAAAATCACCCAAAATGGCATCTTTTTCTCATCACTTGCTCTCTCAACAACTTAAACCATAATTCTTGACATAAAACACTTTAAGATCCATAACTAGCACTGTTGTTAGAAATTGCAAAAATAAACTGAGAGAGAGAGAGTTATTAAGAGAGCAAGTGATGAAAACAAGATGCTATTTCAATGATTTTTGCCCAATGCCGGGCTCACCCAGATAGTTAACCTCAGAAATTAGTCAAACTTGGTACGTGACTTCTTTCTTGACGGGTGACTACTGTGAGGTGAGGAAGTTTTGGTTATCATTCGTTTGGCCTTCATGTATGAAAATCTGTTTTTGGATCCCACAATCCTGTCTAAATGATGCAATGGCGGAAATCATGCTTCACCAATCAAACTACCAATACTTTTGGGTGAAGGTTTGCTCACAGAGGTTGAAGTGCAGTATTGTGTCGTCATTTCCGGGAGTTAGAGCTCGTCATCTTGTGATCAGAAGATAATTATTTCAATTGATTTCCATCCCAAGAAGGCAACAGAATTTACTGTCACTGTTCAAGTGGGAGTTAGTCCAGTAGTTAGCAAATTATTTTGAAGATGCCAATTTTTACGTTAATAATCACATAGTGATTTAATTTGCCATACATTAGTCTCAATAGTAGGAGTGCAATTAATCCCAAATCACAAGGCCTTGTTTCTGTAATTGCACTGTAAAGTAGCCAATAAAATAGCAGAATCACAGAAGCCTTTTAAGTGCAACAAGAAAGTGATATAATGAATAGCCAATCAAAGAAGCTGACAATAGAAGCCTTTTAAATGCAACAAATGTAGACATTTTGATTAGCCAATCAGAATTGCTGACACGTGAAGCCTTTTAAGTGCAACAACAAATGATGTAATACAAAGAAGGATGATGCAATCACCTGGTAGAAGTTAATGGCCACATAGAACTGGATAGATGTGTACTACAAACCATGAAGGGTGGTCACTATGTGATTAGTAAGCAATCACACATTTTCATGCAATTATGGAATAATTGTACTCGTAACAGCCAAAATTGCACTCAAATGTGTGTGATTACCTATACAAATCTGCAAGAGATAGGTTATTTGTTCCATTCATACAAATCTTCTTTAATTTTGTATTGATCATAGAAGACTTGATAATTACTCACTTGTGATAGTAATCTCATAGGAATATATAATCTATGGTAATCGAGGGGTCCGTCACGAGCTGGAATCCCGTACAACTCGTTTGGAATCCCTCGGAATCCCACACGGAATCAGGAATCTTGCCTTGGAATCTGGAATCTTTGGCTCGATAGAAGTCCGTTTATTTCAGGAGACTTCCGGATATTTTAATAGCGCGCGCCTACGTTCTGTATCTGGGCCTGTTGTTCTTTGAATCTATAACTTTGAACGTTACTTCAAAGTGTTTGAGCTGACTTTTTACGGATTCAAGAGAGATAGAACGTGGTCCGCGACGTGCGAGGTGACGTGGTTGATTGCGTAGCTGTGTCTAACTCGAGATACCAGTAGCCTAGTGAGCAGCGAGCAATAGTGCGATAGCTAACCCAGAGCCTCGCCCCTCGCCAGCTCAGTGGCCATGCAGTGACGGTATGCATTTTAAAAATTTATTTGTGATGGCTTTTTTTATTTAGTTTTTGTTCGTAGTGATTCTGATTTTGCCTCGAATTTTGCCTCGCCGGATGTTTCTTCACCAGAGTTGTTATCATTGATGAAAGAAAGGTTACCAGGATATGTACAGAAATGTTTTCTTGCATCAGGATTTGACACGGAAGAATCTATTGCTTACATGGATGCATGCAGATTCTGTTAAAACAATGGAAACATTTGTAGAGAAACAATTTTCACATGATCCTAGCATGCACAGCAAGTTCTTACCTACTAGTTCTGGGTCCTCGTTTGAATTTCCTCCAGGTCACAAAGTTTTGATCTTGAAGAATTATACACTGTTAAAAATAAGGAGTAACTGTTACTCCCCTAGGGGAGTTCCCAGTGTAGGGAGGATTTAACACCCCTATATTTTTGTGGAGAGTAACTAACACCCCACTAAGGAGTAACAGGAACCCTTTGAAAAATCTATTGTAGGGAGTTCTAGTTACTCTAGGAGAGTTCACATAAGCATGCAAGGCGTTTCCTTTACTCCACGAAATTCTGCAAATAACTCCGTATAAAATTTCAAATGATGTTAAAGACATACAGCAAAACTGTAACAAAATATTTACAATATCCAGCTTTATAATATTGGAAAGTCTCTGAAAAAAAAGAGATTAGTAGCAAGGCTTCATCAGCAAACGATGCTTCACTGCCACTTCACTGGAGTTACTTCCTGCCACATGACATGTTATCAGCTGTAGTAAATAGCAGTATATAAGAAATATTCAACAATCATATACTTGTTACCTTTATGGCTGAAGGTACGTCACACACAGTTGCCAACAAACTTGTAAAAACAATTCTTCCAGACCAGCAGCATTGGTAGTGTAAGCTAAAAGGCAAACAGTTGCTATCATGCAAAACAACACTTTTTTGCTACCTGGAGTTCATCATTTTGTTTGTCTATTTGTTCACTGATTTCTTGTGGCACCTGTAATATATGTTTACAAATTGATGCACAGTCACTGTATGTTAACACACTTACTGGATGTTGTAAAAATTCTATGTTCTCAGTGACATTGAGACATCCATGCTAAAGAAGTAAATATGTGCTTACATAACTATAAACATGATCTCCTTACAGGTCAAGAATAACTTGGAAAGTTGATGAAGTTGAAGACACACAATGTACATTGTATCAAAGATTCTTGTTAACTGCAGACGGTACATACATCTTACTAGTTAATTCCAGTGAATCTGCATGTAATTATGTAAAAAGACAATGATACGGGCTACTGACCTTACCAGGCAATATCATTGTGTCCGGCTGCTAACGTCAACTGAAGGCAGACGGACATGATATGTACGCCATGTTTAAGCTAGGTGGCTTTCCTCTCCTCCCTCAAGTCTTCAACTTCTTACACACTGACTACTAGTAGCTAGCGGTGAGCATGGATGGGCTGAATACTGTACGTACCAGCATAGATAATGTATGCGTTCCTACTGGATTGGAAACGCCAGTTAAATTATTTTCCTATCCTAGTTACGGTGCGCCAAACATTGGGAAATTTGTTGAGTGGCTGTTTGGCTTTCTCTTGCTTATTTGAAGGCCGGTTTGAAGGCGTGGACATTCCTTTTACATTGTTTATTGTGTTGCGTTGTGTACTGAACAAGAACACAGCGTGTCTGCGGGCACTGGGAGAAATATTGTTTGCGACAGGTGACAATGGCAGGTACGCACCAGCTAATAATTCAACAGCAGTACTATTAGCCAACTTCTCGTCACCGCATTTACACAACCAAAGAAATGTGTGATACATTGAAATAAATTTTATGCTTCAGCACTGCTCAGCTTGAGCTAAACAATAGCACAAAGTAGTGCTTGTTTTCTGAAGTTTTATCGAGGCAGTGGAAATATACAGTGAAGCAGTGAATATCTAGCTAGCCTACTACACTCTACCTGCTACAAGTGGTGTAAACAGCAGCAAAGAAACAATGCTACACTTTCTGTTTCTTCAGGAAATTTGCACAACCGTTTTGAAACACCATATTTCACCTTTGAACCTGAATTTTCTTACGCTATTGTTTACTGCCCTCCAGCGTCCCTACCCAGTCCAGCCTCCAATTAGTGTAGGTGATAACTAACCCAGCTGTAAACAACAAACACTAATTTGCTGGTTACAAGAACAGCGAAATCTTCCACCTGTCGAGACCATAAAGTTTACGCGCAGCGAAACGAGGATGGCCTATGACGTCACTACGTAAATAATACGGGCGTTTCCAATCCAGTAGGAACGCATACATTATCTATGGTACCAGTCAGTGATACGACTGAGTCCGCCGCGGGCCGAATTTTATTCTCTTTCCCTGAGTCTTGAACTATTTCTGCCGTATCACAATAAGGCGCCTAAACCCTCACGAGCAGTGGTGACTTCTGTTGGAGCCAGTTTAATAAACCGGTGTGTCACACGAGACGACTCAGATTAGTCTGGCGCCGCCCGCCCCTTCGCAAAAAGTAAGGGTCTGGTGAAATCATAGATACTAAATACATACCGTGTTTTTCAGGTTTCTTGCGAAAATCAAAGCATAATCATAAACGTGATCAAACACGTGATCTGTAATTCAAATATCTCGAACGTGCAAGGTATTTAAAGTGAATACTCGCACCTTTTGCCGATCATTGTACACGTTCAAGTATTGCTAGTATGCTGCAAGATATGTAAGCCTTGCCAGTTCGAAGCACGGATCACGTGTTTGATCACGTTAATGCTTTGATTTTCGCCAGAAACCTGAAAAACACGGATGGATTGGAAACGCAATACATTTTACGGTTACGGGCTCGATACGGTCACGTGATTTATGGCAACGTTACCAAGTGTACAAACTGCAGTTGTTCTTAACACTGAGACTACTATTACAGGTTTTATAAAGTGTTAAATCATTGCTAAAGGATTCAGCTATTTATTGGTTTGTGACTGAAGGTTAGTCGTTTCGTACAACCGAAGGTGTGAAGAAAGGAACGCGAAATTTGTGTTCAAAAACTAGTGTGGGGGTTTTAGTGCATAGGGCGTATTACATACGAAGTTTTAGAAGTGCTGAACAGTTTCGCCACATCGTAATGAATACAAAATAATTATTTTTAGCACTGTACAGCAGTTACTTTCCGTAAGCGAAGCGAAAGAATGGCTACATGACGGTAGTGGCTGTGGGGGTTTTCCTGGCTTTGTGAAAACAAGTCTAGCGATACATGCTATACTAAAGAAAAGTTCATACCTTCGAGAGTGCTAAAAAAAGGATGAACGAATTAAAAAAGACACCTGTTTTCGAGAAAACTCTGGGCGAATTCGACAAAAATGTATTGTGCCTATTGAAAATGCTGCTGTGCCCCGTAAATGTCATCACGTGACCGTATCGAGCCCGTAACCGTAAAATGTATTGCGTTTCCAATCCATTATGTATTTAGTATCTATGGTGAAATACAGATACTAAATCATTTCTAGCGCTCAGATTTGGCGCTAGCCAATTAGTGCATGCCAATGACGTTCACACAGAAATCGCCTTGGCAACACGATGCTTTTCTGACGTAACAAGCAATACGTACGCTGTCTAATTGAATTCCTTTTGAAATGATTAGGTATTTGTATTTCACCAGACCCTTACTTTATGCGAAGGGGCGGGCGGCGCCAGACTAGACTCAGATATGAGCTCAAACGTACCTGAAGAAACAATGAACGAGATAGACTCTAGTGAACGTCCAGTAATTATTCACGAGCAAGCAAATAATTTATTATCACCTTTTAAGCACTACAATTCCTCAGAGAAGCAAACCGCTTTCAACTACTCAACACGGCTCTGTTGTTAAAGAAGCCGTTTCTATGGTAATACTCTTCACTCTAAATAATGCGCTTGTAATAGAAATGGTATTTAATAATTATACATACGTATTTCAAAATATTCTTGAGTAACAATTCGTCCTCCTGTTCATTGAGACATCCATGTGTTTTCGTACTCTCTGTTTCCTTCACTATGTTGGTTAGCCTGTAAAATAAAACATGAGTAAATGGCTGCCATTGAAAAGGAAGCCTAAATAATTACTTTCCTTTTTTACATTTAGTAGCTAGAATTGACTCTGGTTAGTTAATGGAGAAAATAACATAGTGAGACAGCTATAACCTGCATGTGGCTCATTCATATGTGGCCTCAGCCATACTGCGGGCTCACTAGGTTCACCTTAGCTACTAGCTAGCTGGTAATGGGAACTCTTCAGTTTGGTGCCTTCACTTACTTGGAGTTCTCTTTACCCTTAGCGGGTTACTGTTACTCTCCTAGTAGTCCAAACTCGCCTTTCCGGCAGAGTAAAATATTTCACTCCCCTAGTTACTGTTACTCCCCTGTTTTAACAGTGTAATACCAAGCATTCACATCTACATTTGTGATCACATCTACAGGAGATTCTAGAAACTTGCCAGATAAAAGAATTCCCCTCCGCACGGCGTCGCAAGCGTATAAGTCTAGGATTTTAAGCACTGAAGTATTTGAAGTTCACTGCATAGCTATGTCAAATGCCAGATGATGGTTGCAAGATGGTATGCTGCGATAGATGTAATAAATGGTTTCATGCTGCTTGTGTGGACTACTGTGATGATATAAAATTGTGGTACTGTGTTCAATGCAGCAAATTTAAGGAGTGGAATCTATAGGTAGCTAACATTTATAGCTACGTGTTTACATTATTGTATGACACATCATGTATTTTTAATTGCCGAGGTGGCTAATTGTCATTGTGCTTATATTATGATTATTGAATTTTAATAATCTGTTTTGAATTGAGTTGATTGTATACAAAGTTTGTAAACATTAGATCTATATAGTTACTTGCTTGTTACAAGATAAAAAGCAGCTTTCTGGATCATCCTTACGCTCAGAAAACCTTTTATCTCGCCTTCTAGAGTATTATTGAGCTTTTCACAGCTAGTTCCGTAGCTAGCTGTAACTGGATATCTGGAATCCGGAATTTTGCTTGGAATCTGGAATCTTGGGTTGGAATCCGGAATCTTGCCTGGAATTTCGTGGGATTCAGAATCTCGTACAGGATTCTAGGGTCGTGACGGACCCCTCGATGGTAATCTATTCTTCCAACTCGTTTTCGCTGTCGGTGAAATCCCTTAGGCTTTTCAACTGCTCCAAGTAGCTCCAAACTACGCGGGTTCCTGTTATAGTACCACTCGGAGCATGCGAATTTTTTTTTTGGGCACACTTTGGACTTAGAAAATTTTCACGAAATATTTTTTCCGGATAATGTTGTGTACGTAGCCCGGATACTGACATGTGGAAGACTAGTTCGCGGCAGGGCCAACAGCGTCGTGTTCTCCGCCAGGCTGGTAGCAGCTAGAAAAGAAGGGCGAAAAAATTGTTTCAGAAGAACCAGCTTATATAGAAGAACTCTTTTCTCCTGCCGTTTTATCAGAAGTACATGGACTCAGTGTTCCTAGCTGTTCTTACCTTGTTGTCTCACTCAGTGGCTGCTCATCAACTGATTTCTCAGTGGCGTCTCGCATTACCTGGCAGTACAGAGGTATTCACAGCTATTGGTGAAATTGATTATGTGAGTATGAAACAGCACAGATATTATACCTTATATATTATCTATGGAACTGTGACAGCTTGTGTTTATTCTTGTGAAATAAATGAACCACTGTGTATGTATTATATGCTTTTCAAGCCTGCATTAATGGCCTGTGGGCAACATGTACCCACAGACAATTACTATTACAGTTATACTAATGTGACAGTTGCATGGTTGAAGTTGGTGGGTATTGGTTCCCCAGAGCGACGATAACAAAGACATATAGGATTGGTGTTATGAATTCTGACTGAACAAGGGATATTCACTACCTATGTATGGTCCTGTAAAACCATCTGTGATCGTGATCAAGATTTTTGATTTTATCTCAGGAAAAGGAGATAAAGCTTCACTCAAGATCTTCACTGCTTTGCTAATACAAGCCACCTGATTGCCTCTTTTAAGTCAGTAGAAACTAACCTCAGTTTTGATCGCTGTCATGGATGGTTTTACAGGGGTATTATATTTGTGTGAACAAGCAGTTGTGCTTTTGATGGGCTTAATAAAGAGATGTTTTGTCCTCGGACGCTATGATGTTTGTAGTATTGGAGATAACTTTGATTTGACCAGTTCTATGACTATGCTGCTGTAATCTATGGGCCTCATTGTTAGGGTGAGTTGAATCACTTAAACACAGAGCTTCAAAACTGGTTAGTGATTTTCGTTGTTATGAAAGACTCCATCATTTACAACTACCCACCTAGTATATACAAAATTTAGAGAAGACATGATCACCATGTATCAGTTGTTTCATGGTAACATGCACCAATCCTTGCAGCTTACTAGATTCTACAAGCATGCAGTGCATAAAAGTTTGTAAAGAAATATTTTATAATTGAAGATTGGAATGCACTACCGAAATACCAAAACATGTTGTAATGGTAAGTGAAATTACTATAAATGTGATTTGAATTGATCAGGTATCTGTCTCAAGCTTTTTATTGTTGTAATAATTTTATCGTTGTAATATCAAATTTAAAGACTGAATTACATCACAATTCACAATATAAAGTAATATTTTTCCCTAATTTGCCACTCAGATGTTCCTTACTTTACAGAAATGTTGCTGATTTTATGTATTGTGTTATAGGTATTGTATTAGGTAACAATTCACTACTTTATTATGTGATGATCAGTGTTGGGACAGTGACTTTTTATAAAGGTAACATATTACATATTACTTACAACTGAACTATTTAGTTACAGTTACATATTGCCCATAAAATAAAGTAACTATAATAATATTACATATTATATTACTTTGTGTCCACAGCCCTAGGCTAGCTGTCACGTGTGAAACTACCACTTTATCACGTGACATGATTGCATTGTTGGACAATGTGCAAATCTTGGTTATAAGTAAGAAGCTGGTGAATAAGCTTCATTCAGTAGGCTTCATTACTTCGTTGTGGCTAGGTGTTACTCAGTGGATCACTAACCTACTTAGAGTAATAATATTATGTAATATTAGATTCGTTACAGTAACTATATTACTTAGGTAACGCATTACATTTGTAAGTAAAGTAACTTGAGTTATATTACCTGTTTTTATAGCGTATTTTGTTATATCACAAAAGTAATAATATTACATAACACATTACTCCCAACACTGGTGATGATGATTTTGTGTGACGATCTATGATTGAGTGTGATGTTCTTAATTTGTAGGTGGATTCACATTGTTATTGTGAATAATTTTAACCAAGCTACTTCTTGTCTAATTGAGGTGTGGAACAATGAGTCCATATTATCACGGTGATCTTGTGAGATGACTGATCTATGTTTAACAATGAATGGTTTGACATTGAGCATTCAAGGGTAATGGCAACAACAAAAGACACGATTGAAGTTTTGCATTTAGATGTATATTACAATAGCACCAGTGTGTGTATTGTAAAGCACCTCCACACAACTAATTTTTGTTGATGGCTACATGTTATTGATATCACCGTCTTTAAGAAAATGGTATATTCTTTTTTCTGGAGTGTATATAGCCAATTGTATTTTGCTGTACATAGAATGTATGCTCACCTCAATACACAATATGCTAGCTGTATCCCCACACCTGAAGGCTGCATTAGTGTTAGTGTAGTAGATTTAGTGCACGTTATTTACTATTTTATCCAATGGTAAATTTGAAGAAGTACTTTTATTACTCCATGATTTATAAGGTAGTTGTACTTGAAAACGTATTGTCCTTTACTTGTCTAAACAATGCCTGGCTGATGGCTGTAAAGAAATTACTCGTACAGTGCTTCCTAACCCCTAGGTACCAAGACATGTTCAGACAATCAAAAGTTTGGATAGTCAAAGCCCATTTTATACACAGAGTTACTTTAATGGAATGCACACCTTAGACGAAATACTCTAATAGAACAGACACATCTACTGTAAGTATGTGGATAGTCGAAGCTCAGATAATCAAGTATTCACTTCTATTAGGTGTGATATATGTAATCCATTGTTGTGACAGCTATAGTGGATGCTTTATGTATGTACTAATTGTGTTACCATACCATCTCTTGTACAACTAATGATAGCCTAATTAATTTAGGGGATAAAAAAGGAAGTTGTGAAGTTTAATTACTCTCCCATAGCCATATACTGCTGGTATCAGTTCTCAGGTACTATAGTATAAGAGCACATGTCATTTAAAATTTCAGCAATAAAAATCAATGCATCCTCGTCAATTTTATAGAGTACATTTACTGTACTTCTATATGCATGTGTGAACTTGAAGTGCTATTGGTCAATAGTGTGTTAGTGTCAGGTCATTTGGGTTGCATTTCAAGAGACTTAATGTGGACCCATACTCATGCACCATTTGAGAATGTTTTTGGTGTCTTAAGTGATATATGGAGCCACGCTCACAGCATTCTCTATGGGCATTTATGTATCATGTCGGATTGTGTTGTTGTAGGCAACAATAGCCTGCATGGTGTCAAGAACAAGTGCTATGCCTGCTTATGGGAGCCTGTAGACTATCATGGAGCCACACCCACTTATCAATCATTGACTATGTGTGTTTTGGTACCTGTAGCTGCTTGTTCATTTTCTTTTGCAGACAATTCTTCCTGTTGATCAACAACCCTGACTTGCATTATGTAACTCTTACTCCTGAGTTTAAAGCAGCATTGAATGGATTATCTAACTTAAGTACTGTAGAACCTCTCTTAAAGTACCCTCCACTATAAAGAAACATTTCTGTGGTTCCTATAGAATAGGACTTCTCAGTAAAATTTCATCAGTTGGTCTCAAACTGTTTGTTACATACATAGTGGTTCATTACATAGTGGTTCCAACAGATAAGAAACCTCTTAACAGGGGCGTAGGCAGGATTTCCAAAAGGGGGGTTCTAGTTTGGAAAGAGGGGGGGCACCTTTCTGAAAAACAGTTGAAGACCAAAAAAAACTTGCTGAAAACCAGTTGAAGACCAAAAAAAAAAAAAAAAAGGGTCACGACAATAATAGCTAGTTATCCTTACCAACTATATCACGTCTGTTATGTAAAATAAAATCCTATTTATAGCTTCATAGGTAAGCTACACTGCCTCATGAACATTGTGACTGCTTTATTAGAGTAATTGACTGCTCTATTAGAGTATCTCTTAACTCTGAAAAGGGGGTTCGTCCGAACCCTTTGAACCCCCCTGGCTACGCCCCTGCTTAAAGATTGGTATTTTTTGTCCTTTGTAATAATAAAGATGTAAGAGGGTAATAAACTACCACTGCTATTGATTTGGAACCTAGACAGATGAGGTTGTCTACAATCAAGGGGTTCACTGTAACTAACTAACTGTATGGTTGAGTCATATATGTAGAACTATGTTCTATATTAGCCAGTAAGTAGCCTGGCAGTCACTCAATTAAATGGTTAACAGTAACCACATCTGTGGACTATGATCATACACAATTCTTGCACAGTACATAACATAGTTATTAGAAACTAGTGAGTTTCTTTTCTGTTTTCATCAGCTCCCACATATTTACCCATTATTGCAGATTTAACAATTATTTTGTCTGAATAACACAAATTGAATATGCACAGTTATTAAAAAAAAGAGCAACATTTGTATATAGGTACCTAACTAGTCTCACGTGCCAGACAGTTTGTGTGGGGGCAGGAAATAAACCATCTGGTCACTGTTGTACACTTTTCATGAATACACTGACATGTAATTAGATTACATCACACTATTGTTTTTTGCCAAGGATAATCGTGCCAGCCAGTCACGTCTGTGAGCAGGCTGAGGCAAAAATTGTACTGTTAATGTCATGATGTATTTGAAACATTGCTGAAGGTCTTCCTTGACAATTCCACTACTTCACAAATCCATAGCGAACCAATACTAAACAATGATTTTAAGAGCTCTGTACAGGGGGAACAAAGATCCTAAGCCCATGGCATTGTTCAACTTCAGTCCTTTATTACAGTAAGATTTTTAATAATTGGTGTTTATTTTATCATAGAGCCTGCAAGGCAATCTGATTGGCTCTGCCAACATTCTGGCAGTGGTCACAGAATGTATACAACAGTGACTAGAAGGCTTATTTGCCACCCCCACATAAACTGTCTGGCATGGAGTTGGAACAATGAGTCCTTATTTTCACAGTGATTGCATGAAGATGAGATGACTTGATCCAATAAGCATTTCTTGGTATTCTTTAGTGTGTTAGGTTACCTCATTAGACGTTAAATTTCCTGGCCAGTTGCTTGCAATATCTGAGTTTCCACCTACAAACAAGAACATCATACCCAATACACATGTGATCACACAACATCATGACCACATTACCACATAATGTAGTGATGAAAATTATAATATCTATAATGCACCTATCAATGTATTTACAGGAAGAATTGACACAAAACTGTTGCCACACTATGGGGCATTAATTTTGATAATGATTCATTAAGCACACAAATACTTTTCCTTGTACATAACTTGTCATATCCCTGTGTGGATAAGTGGGGATTTGACACAATAGGTTTGCCCTTCTATGGGTCAGTTGATTCAGCTGTTTGAAATCCCCATATATGCCCAAGGGCGGGATAGTGGGGTAATACATTGATAGGCGAATTAACGTACATAAAAACAGTAACATCTCTATAGGGTAAGTCTAAATGGGTGTATCCATTCACTGGACTGGTATATTTTTGGTTTTTGCACATTCTGTGGTTAAAATTTATTGAGTCTCACAAGTCAAGGGTCCTGAGGGAACCTACAGCCCACTACTAAATGCTGAATATGAGCAGTAGAGTATGTGATAACTGTTTTTAATATTTCCGCTGTGATTTATTATGTCCTACAACACTTATTCCCTACCCTGGTGTACAGTAATGCTGTAGGGAATGTATATCAACAATAATTAACCAGTGATCGACTTTCCAGTTGACAATATCCTTCAAGATATCCTTAGTGTGAGCTCAGGAATTGAGCTAGCATGGACGGACTTGTTTTCAGTACTGCGGGATGCAATGATTATAATTAAGCACACGCTGAAAAATTTCTAATCGGTAGCTAAGCCTTTCTCCAGAAGTAAAGGTCTTGCCACACAAGACTATACTATATATAGCTTGCTCCTTGAGCTCACTAAGGATATCTTGTCAACTGGTGAGTTGATCACTGGTTAACTATTGCTGATATGCATTCCCTACAGCATTACTATATACCAGGGTAAGGAATAAGTGTTGTAGGACACAATAAATCACAGTGAAATTATTAAGACAGCTATAGCATACTCCACTGCTCATATTCAGCATTTATTAGTGGGCTGTAGGTTCCCTCAGGACCCTTGGCTTGTGAGACTCAATACATTTCAACCACAGAATGTGCAAAAACCAAGTCCAGTAGTCCAGTCCAGTGAATGGATACACTCATGCAGTCTAAATAGCGAACACACACACACACACTGGTGTCACAAGAATAAAACACAAGCTGCTTCACACTCACATTATCAGTTTCACCAATAGTTGTGAATAGCTCTGTGCTGCCAGGTGCGAGACGTCACTAACAGATCAGTTTCACTTTAGGATATTTAGTAAAAGATTTTCGCTTAGGCTCCTAGGCTATGGGTAAACACCTCGAACAGGCTCTGCCTTCTGTGTACACCCTCCAGTGCCTAACTGGTAAAGTAGATAATAATCAGTTGATGAGGCAGCCAGTGAGAGAAACAAGGACAGTCCATGCGAGTCCATGCATTTCTGACGGCAGGAGAAAGAGTTCTTCTAAAACAATTTTTTCGCCCTTCTTTTCTAGCTGCTGCCAGCCTGGCGGAGAACACGACGTTGTTCTGTTGTTGGCCCTGCGAACTAGTCGGCTTCAACATGTCAGTATCCGGGCTATGTACACAACATTATCCGGAAAAAATGTTTCGTGAAAATTTTCTAAGTCCAAAGTGTGCCCAAAAAAAATATTCGCTCGGAGCATCCCTCCTGTAGTGGCGCCTTACCCCATTGTGCTAGTGGAGTAATTTTAGCTAGTTCTTCTCTGTATGGTTTATCTGCAGGTTTTCTCGTCCTCAGGAATGGTCTACACGAGTGTAGCAGTCTTATAAACTGTACACGTGAAGTCATCTTTATTTTAATTATTTCGTCCACTGAACTCGTAGTCTCGTGCCCAGACCCCACCCCTAGCCCCACCCACTGTTTATCACAAGCGGCTCGACTGTGCGTCAACAAGACGTCACGTGCGCTAATATAATTTGAACTTCAAATGTGAATTGATTTGATTGGACAAAATCTCATGCACGTGATTTTGCTTGTTTGTTGACCTTTTCTCTTAGAACCGCTGTACGATAACACGGGGTCTGGACACGAATGTAAACCTCCATCAGCCCTACCTTGAGCCCTACCCAGTTACTAAGTGGAAAAGTAAACAGTTTATAAGTGTCACTTGAAAGAATGTTGTCGATTTTATTTTAGAAGTTACTTCGCTTACTACTACTAGCTGAGACTGTGATCGAGTATCAGCCAGACCTCGGTGTCGGTTTGCCGAAGATGGACAAGGAGACACAAGAGCAATCTGAAAAAGACGAGTATGATTCGTCCTCGGATTCATCAGGTGAATTGAGGTTCAAGTGTACGTACGCTATATTAATGAAAGAATTAGCCGGTATTGAGGATAGCAAAAGCGGTCAATGCCTAGAGGGATTTAGTGTTACCATAGATAATGTATGCGTTCCTAATGGATTGGAAACGTCCGTTAAATTATTTTCCTATCCTAGTTAATACGGTGCGCCAATACATTGGGAAATTTGTTGAGTGACTGTTTTGCTTTCTCTCGCTTGTTTGAAGGCCAGTTTGAAGGCATGGACATTCCTTTTACTTTGTTTATTGTGTTGCGTTGTGTACTGAACAAGAACACAGCGTGTCTGTGGGCACTGGGAGAAATATTGTTTGCAACAGGTGACAATGGCAGGTACGCACCAGCTAATAATTCAGCAGCAGTGCTATTAGCCAACTTCTCGTCACCGCATTTATGCAATCAAAGAAATGTGTGATACATTGAAATAAATTTTATGCTACAGTACTGCTCAGCTTGAGCTAAACAATAGCACAAAGTAGTGCCTGTTTTCTGACATTTTATTGAAGCAGTGGAAATTTACAGCAAAGCAGTGAACATCTAACTAGCCTACTACACTCTACCTGCTACAAGTGGTGTAAACAGCAGCAAAAAACAATGCTACACTTTCTGTTTCTTCAGGAAATTTGCACAACCGTTTTGAAACACCATATTTCACCTTTGAGCCTGAATTTTCTTACGCTGTTGTTTACTACCTACCCAGTCCAGCCTCCAATAAGTGTGGGTGGCAACTAACCCAGCTGTAAACAACAAACACTAATTTGCTGGTTACAAGAACAGTGATAGCCCATGACATCACTATGTAAATAATACAGGCGTTTCCAATCCATGTGACATACATTATCTGTGGTGTTACAGGTGTACTATCAAGTTCTTATCCCCTATTATGAGATCCCAGTTGTCGCTCCTTTATGCCTGTCAACGCACTAACAGTCCGGGTATGTAAGGACCTTCAAGGGGGTGACACACAGGCACTCACTGTAGGTAGATCTGCAACCGTGGTCTAAGTCAAAGGTCAAAGCCACCAAAATCGTGCCAATTCAACAGTCAAGGGTAAAAGTTTCCAACCCACAATCGAAAAGTGCTGAAATATCATCGCTAAGTCACCGGTCAAAGGTCGAAAAAGGCTCTTAGTCACAGGTCAAAGTAAAATTTCGGCTGGTCAAGACTTTGACCGTGGTTGCAGATCTACCTACAGTGCATACGTACGTGACATCCCCTTGACCTTATATGCCAGACCACTTGTGCTTGCATAACTGGTCCAAGGGGACAACTTGTGCTAAAGAAAAAATGGTCTGGGCTAAACAAAAAAAGATCTGCATTTGCTACACAGTTATATTTATAATCATGGTACATATCAGAACCTTCACTTAATAACAGTTAATAGCTACAGCTACATAGTAGCTGTGACTTGTCGGTTTCAATTTTTTGTTGTGCTTACACTTGTAGCCAGGGGCAGCGGAGAAGGAGGGCTGTATCCCCTATCAAAAAGTTTAGCCCCTCAAAAATATCTGTGGCATTAGCAATAATATAGCAATAATTGTGCTGGTTGTATATATTACACCAAATATAGCTACCTGCAATTCCACTAGATTCTACTATAAAAACATTGAGATCAGTATACCCTAGTAGAGTGAGTAGTCACCCTAACACAACAGTCAAATAAATAATATTAATGGTAAGTACTAGAATCACTCTCAGGTTCAATTTCAATTTTCAAAATTTTCTGGTGGGATGAGAGGCATGCTTCCTACGCCCCCCCCCCCCCCCCCCCCCCCCAGGTTTGCATGTTTTGCATGCTAGTGTGCTTATACACCGTCATCCCTGGAAAAGTCTACCTACCTCCAGTCCCACCCTAAATAAAATTGCATCCTCCAGAATTGTCAAGTATTGCATGTAACAGCTTCTGCCCACTTTATAAAATAGTCCATGATTGTTAGGATGTGGCAATTTCCTGCTAAGCAATTGGCCCAATGAAATCTACTCCCATGTGGCACCAGGGAGACTTCACTGGGACTGGGTGCAATGTTGGAGCTATGTTTTTAGCTTTTTGTTTACATGTTGACAAATATCACATCACTGAACTATTTTTTTTGTATCTCTAACCACACCTTTCCATAAAAATCTTTCTATGATCCGTGCTAAGGTCTTCCTGTAGCCAACATGTCCTGATAGTTCTTCTATGTGGCATGTTTGAACAATTCTAAGTTGCTCTTTTCGATCTCAAACTTTCCGCACCTTATTATTTCCTTATTATCATTTCACCATCAGAAATGTAAATTTCTTATAACACACTTTTGATTGATAGTAATGCCATCCCTGTACTGGTTATTGGTAACATATTGATACACATCCTCTAGTAGTGAATTGTCATTATCACTATTCACCTCTCTTCAACGGTTGGTCCAATGGATCTCCGTCAGTGTGGTCCGAGGCATGGTCCATAATCCACCATCTTGTACTCTCTTGCTACAGTTAATTACACTGATCACTATAACTAGTTTAGTTAACATCATGCATGAAGCGGAAGAGGAGCCGATACAACTAGCTACTAGCTAAACTTCTGGAGAATAGCTGATTTTCCTGTGGAGAAACAGCAGACTGTGTAAGATATATAATTATGTGAATATCATGTTTTAAACTTGAAAGGTTATACGTGGATACACTTAGTGACCATACTTAGCAATACCTCATGAAATTTTAACCTGGACCATTTAATGGTAGGATCATTTTTATTGTCGCAATTGGTCCATCTGGACTGTTCATGCACCCAGACACCACCGCCTACATCCTCTACATATGTGGCTCAATATGACACCCTCCCCTGGTCCTCTTTGCACAGAGTGAGGATCTAAACACTCTAGCATTCGAATACCTTGTCATAATGGGATTCTGCTGTTTGTTTGGACTGAAGTTTAGATTTTGCCTTTAAATAATACACTGATGTAAACTGAGATAAGGGTGTAACTAATTTCTGGACTGGACTACCGGACTGACCTATTTTTATTGTTTTTATACATGCCAAGGTTGGATTTATTGAGTGTTGCTAGCTAAGGCCTTCAGGGGACCTTCCTTCAGCCTGTTGTGGAATAAGCGAAAACTTTCTTCTAAGGATCTCACTACTTATTATGATCTATAGCACTTATACACTCCTTACTATTGTGCTGCACGGAATATGATAGCAATGGTTATCCAAAACTCAACTTACCAATGATATTCGTGAATAAAATAAAGTGATGCAGACCATCTGAGACACAGTCCTAGGACAATCTGTCTTACCCAATTACTACACAACTCTGCCATCATGGTAGTTCTTACATGTGCAAGCCGGCCTATGCACAGTAAAAACAGGTGTGTTAAAATAGCACATTTAGGTGTGCTAAAGTAATGTCTCCAGTTTTAGCACAGTGCACATGTGCTGTTTTGATAAGTGTGCTGTTTTAGCACGCGTGCTGTTTGGCCAAGTGTGCTGTTTTAGCACATGTGTTATTTACGCTAGTGTGCTATTATAGCAAATTTAGTGTTACACAAAAGTAAGATAAAAAGCACACACAGCATAAACAGAGTTTTGTAAGTAACCAAGTTCCATCTTTCTCCTACTGTAGCTATGTTAGTATTGTTGCAGGTATGTTGATCACCTCAAAACTACAAAAAGATAGTGGTACAGAGTGTAGCTACTACATACAATTAAATTTTGACTCCTCACCTGTTAAAAGTTCAGTGATAGACACAACACTCCATTATAGCTGCCCAAAAATGATTTGCGCAAGGCTCCAAGTGTAGAAGAATTGATACAGGATATGATGCCAAACCTAACGAAGAATAATGAGAACAGTTGTCACAGCTCAAATCCTGAGAAAAATATTGAAATATAAACACAGATCTTATAGTATGAATTTGATCACACCTGGCATCTTTGTTAACGACAAGTTTTGCGACATTGTCTTGAGTGGTAGTCTGGCTTGTTTATTCCTTACAAACACTGTACACAGGGTACAGCACTTACACAGTGACATTTAATTGCAGTTGTAATGAGCACTCACTTGATGCTAGAGCACTAGTTGAGCCTGCCTGAGTGTGCATTTTGATAGAGTGGTACATTCATACAGTATGATATATGAGGAAATCGTCACTGCTCAATATCTGAAAAACAATATTGTAAAGATAGGTTACAGTTTGAATATTCATCACACCTGGTGTCTATGTTAATGGCAATGCCGTGTGATGCTGCCTTAACCATAAGTAATGATCTGGCTGTTTAGGTCCCTACAAACACAGAGTGGTTAAAGTATTGCTGCATTTACAGTGTACTCACTTGATTTTTGCACTGTCTGAGTGTGGCACAAACTGTTGACAGAAAAACATGTAGACCATATAAACATTGCGAGTCACTTTGATATATTTTGAAGAGCATCAACTGTCAACAATCTCATCCACTAAATTCATGACAAAAATTGGATACTTGCATTAAACTACAATCATTTGTATACAACGTTGCATATATTATGGCATCAGAACTGCATTCACAAACAGCCATAACAACATGTTATTATTTATAACCCTATAGATAAGGATAGCCTGGTGGCAGACACCGGACTAAAATGCACTACAATTATACCTGTGAAACATACGGTGTACATACGTATGCATGCATACATTCACCCATATAATATATACTGTATATAATATGATGGCAGAGCATTTTGCAGAATATATTATTTAAACAGTTACATGATCAAATGCTATATATTATACTGATAATGTCTTGCTAAATGTTCCAATTTGGTAAGCTGTATATTATCATTCAACAATTGAGTTAATTAATGAAGCATACGTTGAGGTTTTCTTAGACCTCTCAGGTGATTCCAATATAATCTGTAAAAATAGGAGAAACCCAGCAGCAGGAGTGGATTTGGGATATTTTACATAAAATATATAATACGCTGCTAGCAGGGCGATTAACCCATCCACAACCGAGAAGCCATTGATGTCTACTTCAAACAGCAGTTCCTTCTCTGCAATTATCAACCCTTGGCTGTTAACTTTATCATCGTTGTTTCTAAGCTTGCACAGCCTTCTTATCTGAAAGCATGGATGGATAGAGGCTGAAAACCACACCTTAATGAATACCCAAGTTCATGACGAACACAATAGCACAAGTTCCATCTCCGTAGCTTGTTGCACTGGTAACTTATCAAAGATTAAACGAGTGCCTGCATTTTATTTTCCATATAGCCACTGTACAAATAAATTCTTCTCACTGTCTACTGTTATAATAATATAATTCCAAAAGCATTCACCAGATAAGGTTGAAACTTTAACAGCCCATTGGTTTTTCCCTCTCAACAACAAAGGAATCATAAAATGAAATGTGAGAAAAATGCAAACTAGCCAGGTTTTCGTTCCCAATTGAACATACAGGTATAGACAGGCCACACACAACACGACACACACACACACACACACACACACACACACACACACACACACACACACACACACACACACACACACACACACACACACACACACACACACACACACACACACACACACAACCTTATTGCTGGTTTGTACTGTACAGCAATATAGAGTCTCCAATCTTGTGATGTCATTTAGGATAAGGCACTGTACTGCAACAGTATTACTTCACATTACATACATTGCTCTGTAGGGTCAACCATGTGAAAATTTATGGAATTAAATATGCAAATGGAGCCGTAATTAGAGCCAAAGGCACCATACGAATTGGTGAACTAGACCCATTTTTCTATTGTTGTATTAGAGATATATATGTATATGGAGATGAGAAGATTTTTAATGTAGAGGCACTAAATATTCTATAGTACAATGAACACATCAAAGCTATTGAACTCGAGCTGATGGGTCAGACACTGTGGCATGTCTTTGCTGACTTCTTTTGCCATGGAATGTTACATTTAAAGAAGAAGGATGGAAGTGTATACATTATTGACCAACGCTTTTGGATGCATAATGAATAGTATTTTAATATTGAAGTTTTATAACATAGACTATAACTAATAATCATTTCAAGTATCTGTAATCAGTATAGTGCATACGCATATTTATGCATATATGTCAAACTGGATAAACTACTTTTAAGCTGGTGTGTGCGTAGCTCATGTTGAGGATTGCAAGTGTATGGATACACATATGTAGTGATGGCAGTACTTACCAAAATGCTTTAGTCTTTATAGTTGTGAGTGTATTCTGATACTTCCTGTGGTAATAAAAATTGCAGTACTTACTAGAGCAGTAATTCTTGCTAGCATATTAAGAGCATACAGTATTTAAGGTGGCGATAAGGCAATAATGTGTATAGAGAAGTCATAGTAAATACATATTATGTACACATACATTACGCACACTCTGTATTAGCAAGACTTCACTTCATAAGTTGTGACTTGTGTCCACTTCTCTCTGGACTAAGATCAGAATCTGAATCACGTCGAAGTCCTTTGTCTTGTGGTCCAGTCTGTTGATCTACGTTTTGTTTGCTACCAACACAAAACATGTAACATTGTAATAATACATATCCATACATTATATTTACGTATGTAAAATCACTCTAATAGTACATACAACTAATTTTAACATCACACACACACACAATGACCCCAACTCTGATCATGATATAGCTTTTGTTACGATATGATTATCACGAGATGATATATCACGACATACAATATATTGTACCATCACTAGTGTACTCTGACAGTGTAACAGCATACAGTAAACTAGTTCATTATGAATGTAAATCAGTGCAAGGACCACCAGAGGGTTGTTTTGAGTTGGAGGATGCTTTCCAAGGTGGTTTTTAGGTACTGTATGCGTTCCATTAGGATTTTTGCAAACAAGTTGATGTTGTACTACTAAAAAGCCAGGCGCCACTGTGCAGCTATACCTGGATTCAATCACCAATGCATAAATACATTTATCATAGATAATATATATACTATGGAGTTATGAATATTAATTACTGTATTTTTTGTAATTCCCGAAACACGTTGCTATGTGCTGCTAAGGATGCATATTTTTAACAAACCTCTTTAAATAACATTACCCACAGAAGTATCTTTTCAACTGTTATAGTGTGTCTACAGTATTATTATCCACTAATTCTGCAAAGCCTTGGGGATGCTCTTTATTTTCGTTCGTGCAAGTATGGTCACATCCATGTTCAAGACGGTCGACGAGATACACATTTCTTGGGAGCCTACAAGGCGTACTACAGTACAATGTTTTTCAGTTGTCAAATGCCTGATAAGTCCTCTGGGAAGGCCACCACCAAAGTCTGTAAAAAGTCGCTACACTCAGTCTTTAAACTCAGAAAAGAAACCATCTTCAAGCCAAAGTTTACCTATGCGGAAGTTTAATACAGGCTTTGTTTAGCCTTTATTTCTTGTGTACAGACTGATTTTACCATTTACTGGTTTGCTCACTTGGGTGTGTACTGACAAAAGATAGGTACACGCATGCACGCGCGCACACACACACACACACACACACACACACACTTTTCCAAAAACAATTTCAGTAAACCAGGTGCGTGCCCCCAGCTGGCCTTCGGCCAGCTGTGGGTGCACATCTGGTTAACAACATACGCAATCCTTATTATGGACCTGCTATTATGGTTCATGATATAATAAAAAGTAAATAACAAGTGCATTGTGCATAGGGTACCACTAGAAAAACAACAAATTAATGCACAAGACTACAAGGCCTTGGGTTTCACATTAACTGGGATGTTGAAAAGAAGACACAGACATATGCTGGTAAGTCCACACATGTTACCCTATATAATTCCCATCACAAAGCATTGGTGATCAGGGTAAACAATCAATTGTTGGCCTTGCAGTATGCCAACCTACGGGGATTTCATTTGGAGCAAGATATACACAAACTTTTATACCCAACAATAAACAATTTAAAATAACCATAGTAGTATAACGTACCATCTTCCAATGCAGTGGCACTCCTCAGCAGCATCCGGTTAAAGGCAGTGGCATAAGGCATCAGTCATATATTGTCAGTCGACTTCGTTTTAACACTGTCCACTTGATAACTTTGGTACATCAATTATTGAGTTATTTTGCTTGGCATTCCCACACAATTCGAAATTAAATCTTGTCAATAGTACAAAACAGTCTACCACTACTAATTGTAATTCCACCAAAATTTCAAGAAAGTATGTGTGATATTCAAAATACACTCGAATCAATTTCTAATAAAGCAAACACTTGATATTTTAAACTTTAAAATAAATTAAACAGGACCCATTAGAGATACTACAAAAGGTCAGCACAGTAATCCTGGTGCTACTGAGAAGAGCTGTAGCTACTTTGTTTCCTGCCGAACCAATGATGTATGCTCTTTATCCACAAATAACAACCAACATCTATCCACTGTGAATGGATCCACTATGCTATGGCTTGCTCCTGAGCAGTGTAACACATCTTCAACCCTTGACAACATGTCACAAACCTTCAAACTACTAAAATCCAAGTGTACGTGAGTCATTGGTGCTTGAAAGTTGTGTAATTTGAATTACAAACACTCTTCCAGCTTACAATTGCTTATGTAGTCAATTCTCCTGTTTAGGTAGCCTTATAAGACTGTGCTATGCTTCACCTTGCTTTGTGAACTATTTCCTTCTAGGTAGCTCTATTGTTCATCACTTCCAATTTACTACAGCAGGTTTTCCGTCTTCTTTGTCTGCAGAAATTATTCATAACGGCTGTCACTGTACAGCCACTAATCTAGCACTACCTCACACAATAGCCAGGACACGAATTTCGATTCCTTTCAGTTATGGCTTCCTTGTAACAGACGTTTATTACTCTAAACAACATTATTCCATCTGGAAGGGTGATTGTGCCAGTACCGCCAATGACTAGAGTCTTTTACAGTAAATAACTGCAGTTTGTCCCTTAAAGGTCCACTGAAATGGAAATTTTACCTCCTATTTTATTGTATGGATGTGTTGTTTATAACGTGCAGTGCACAAAAACACCTTTTTAATGATTTCATTGTAATGATATACCGAGATATTAACCCGCAAAGTTCGATCACGTCACGAATAATTGAATCTGTGACGTAAGATCGGGAACCGCAAGAGTTTTATTACTCGTGTTACAATGGTAGAAAGTGGCAGCTCGCGCAATTCATCGTTCAGCAGTAATGATTCAGACGAATCTTCCTCCACATATTCATCAGTAGAGGCGAGCGAAGAGTTGCACTTGTCTCTACCGTCCGAAGTATTGCCATATCGCTTCGAGCCGATATACAATTCTGATGAGGAGCCTGCAGGGCCTTCTACTAGCGAGAGTTTTAGTCTACCCACCGAAACCGAAGATTCTGAAGTTAGCCGCGTGGGGAATACTGACTGGTAGGTTGATAAGGAGTGGGAAGTTTTGTGTGTATACGTGTAGGTGTACGTGTGGCCATTGTGAAGTAATGTCCACGGACAGAGAATCTATCTGTTGTAAAGAACTAGAGCAGACTCTTTCCATTTTGGAAGATTCTGGTCCTGCAACCCATCCTGTATGTGTTACACAGCACACTGATTTTGCTACAGTGTGCTTATGCCGGACAGTACTACTGGTCTCACTGCATAGTCATCGTTACCACCATGGCAGTAGTGATGTTCCTGATGATGAAAACAGGTTGCTGCTAATAAGTTTGCTACTGTATTTTATAGCAATCTTTCCCTCCAGGAGATTCCGATACCTTGCCTATAGGCAGATGACGTGGTGGGGGTGGCACTATTTGGGCAGGTACAGGCGTGTAGTGCTACCATCATGCATTGTGTCCAGGATCAGGCACGAGTTTCCTTCAGAAGAATATACTGGGCATCATTACCCACCACCTACACCTTAGATTAAGTATGTATCATATAATAATATAACATGTTATCTGTGTATCAACGATTAAATTATTATAAATAGTTATTTTTTATAACGTGAAAAGCGAGGTATCAAGTCTTTGTCAGGGTGTTCATATTGGCTGGCCAAATGTGGTGGTTCTTCTGGTAAAGGCGGCCTCTCGTCAGGATGTATGACAAAATATATTGTCTTCGCCATTAATTGTGCTGCATACCCTACAAAGGCAAATTTCAATCCATGATTTATACCTTCACATGGCTTACTATAGGTTGGTGGCACTGGCACAATTTTAGGTGTGCATTCTCCTTGTTTGGCTTTTGGATAATAAAATTTTATCCTCTCTTTGCCAGACTTGGTTATGGCTTGTTCCCTCGCAAAGTTCTCATTGAAGTGCATTACAGCAATCAACAATCTACATTAAATAGTAAATTTAAATATAGTGATACTTTATTTAAATGATTCTACCTGCAGTATATTCCCACATAAGAAAAGGCCAGTAGCTTTGGTGCAAAATGATTTACCACACTATGGTAGCTTTCCAAGCTACTGGTCTGGTGATGGGGTGATAGCTTCCGAACATCTTCCATCAACCTGTTATTGCTGATGATGTCACTGACCTTCTCGCATGCCTTACTACCTAAGTGTGTATGTATATTATTAATCAAATATTTGAAACATTGCATGAATATACCTGGTATTAGCCATTTTCTATGCCTGTCTTCCAGGTCAGTGTGGTTGCCATAGCAACTGCTGTGGTCATTACAGAGATGGTCAATTAAAGATTTCCATCTCTTCACCATTTCATCACCATCACCATTTGGAGAAGATGCTGCACACCAATACATGTGGTTGGTGATGCTCTTGGTCCACTCCCCAACCACAGCGCAGTCCTTGTATTTGGCAGCTTTCTGCAATTTTTTCTTCAGCCCTGAATAGTCACAAGATAAGTCATATGCAAGCACACTGAAAGTGTTCATTTACCTTTAGCAACATGCCAGACATCATATCTGTGTTCTATATCAGGGTAACTCTGCCTCATAAATTTGTGTATTTGCTTATGCCTGTCAGTTATCAGCATACTAACATCCAGTGAATTATCACTTAGAAATTTGAGTGCCTGACATAGCCCTTCTTTTTCCATATGATTACTGGATTTGACAAGGTTGCTCTATAGTAGGCAAGAACACAAAAGATATTGTGTTTGGAAAGAATTATGTATTAATTATGTATTATGACTTACTTGAACTAATTCTATATGTATAACTTTATTGATAGACAAGTCAATGATCCCATATGACCCAAACTTAGCAGAGTGACCAGGGCTATCAGCACGACCATCACCACCAATTGTGAGGGGAGAACCAGTAGCTCTGCATTTATTCAATAATTCAGATTGCTTTGCATTCCAAATTGATATCACTGCTGGCTGTAAATATTTCTTTTGATGAGTATAGTATGTTCGATCAGTGATGCAGGCAACATTCATGTGGGACAGTGCTCTAAAAAATTTTCCAGCAGTTCCTCCACTGTATAGAATAGCTGCAGACAGCATGATGTTTCCAGCAGGTGTGTCCTTAATGTGAGGTTGGCTTGACCAAGATCTCTGATACCCACAGTGAGAACATGCCTGCTTTACTGTGACAAATGTTCCCTGTGGCTTTGTTGTTATTCCAGGGCATAAGCTATGGCATGATGGACAATGAGTGAACAACTCTAACAGAGATGATCTAAACACTATGTATTTTAGTTCATCCAGTGTTGAACCTGACTGAATTGAAGAACATGGCTGCTGAATGTCATCACTGTGTAAATTAATAGGTGCTGATGAAATGTTTATAAGTGTAGACAAAATATTACTTACTCTGTTGAGGCTTCATCCTGAGAAATGTAGAAAGAACTCTCAAGATCAGTTTCGTCTGGCTCAGTTTCCTCAGGCTCACTAGAAAGCAACAGTTCAGTGGTGCAGGAATCAGTGGTGCAGGAAAACTTTTTCAGTGGAGGTACTGCTAGAAGATTACACTGTATTCCGACTGACTCTATTACCAGAGAACCTATTTTCAATTTAGTCACATAACTAATACCAGGACTGACCTTTATTCTGTGTATGTGTCTGTATTTCCATTTGTGCAGGTGGCTGTTCAGTAGTAGCAGACTCTAACTCAACTTCTAGCTGATCAGACTCAGTATCCCACTGTGAAAAAGTTGCAGACTCCAACTGTTCAGATGTAGCAGACTCCAGCTGTTCGGTATTGGCATATTCTAACAGCGGTGTACTCTGCAGATCTTCTGTTAAACTAGTTTGTAGGACCTCATCAGCTATCTGTATAAAAGTTTACTGTTTGATTTTTCAATAGCTATAAATTTTGTTGATTTTCAATATGTTGTATTAATTTTACTGCTACTTACTGATTTTCGTCTTCTTCGTTCGGAAGCTGGTCTCTTGGGTGGTGCAGATGGTTGGCTGCTGCCACCATGAATAGATCTGGGGAATATGGTCGGGATGGCACCTCGCTTCAAGCGCTTCTTAGCAGGGATACCTATGGCATCTCGATAGCGTGAGCCGTCAGTTTCAAAGCACTCGGGTGTAAAATGCTTTGCACAAAGCAAAGAATGGGGCGTTGGCCCTCCCCAGTTCCTTCGCTGCTGTTGTATAGCCCGTGTCCATTTTGCTCTTAGCGTACCATCACTAGGAAACTCGTGTAAACTGTATCGCCGTCCACATTCAGTGTGGCAATCGGCTGCTACACAGCGTCTTGGCATGATTAAAGTGTTATCAGAAGCTATACGGATCGACTATACTGCAAACATCGTTTTAGTTATGATTTTTATAGTGGTGATGCGTATTGAGCTTTCCCGGTATGATGCTTTATGACGCATCTTGCGTCATCAACCACAAAGACCTAAAATCTGTCATATCTATTGATCTAAGTGGAAATAGACTGAATCACATGCATCAACTTGTATTACTATTAGTGAGGATTAACTATAGCACAAGTTGATTTTATCATTTCAGTGGACCTTTAACGTGGTGTATGCTATAACATATGAAACAACACAGATAAAGTTCAGTATGCTACAAATACCATTTTCATGCCAAGAATAACAGACTAGCATACACAAACTAATTCTAACAAACCTCCAGGGCTTCATCTAGGAAATGACTCAGGGGGTGGCAAAATATAGTCCTCTGTCCCCCCCCCCTCCAACCGAAATGAAACCCTGTAGGTTCGTCGTTTACCAACAGTCCAATGTGATTGACAACAATGCGTGTTTGAATCCAGATTCTATGATGATAATAGATGTTGAGTTGGCCAATAATATACGTCAGTCAATAATTGATTGCTTACGCTACATTTTATACGGAACAATTTGATTAAAAGTTGTTAAATTATTGTTGGAGGTTCGTTTACATTTTAACTTACCAGAGGAGGGCTGACACGATCTAAGCACCACCAAAGTTAATTGCATAACTTTAAATCACTTAAGCAATGTGTAACATATTATACTATTGTACAGTAATACTTACTTGGACATATTATATACTGGTACTTCTTAATTAGAACCAGGCTTTTTATTTAGAACTGTGTGTATGTTAAAAGTCATGTGACAATATAGTTGTTGCCAGCTGTGTAGTGTCTCTAAGTCTGTCCTTGTAGTTTCACATCTACCTGGGCTGTTACAAATGTCTAAACCAAAGATGCATGATTATAAGGCTCACTGGAGACATTTAGAGTCTGCTTCAGCCATGATCCTCTCCCTGGCGAATGCTGTCGCTCCATTTCGTCAAGATAGTTTTAGATCACGTGATTGAGTCTCCTATGGATAAACTGTGTATATTGACATCAAACTACTGGGGTTGAATGGGGCTGATGATTACACCGCTGGATTTAGTGGAATGGAAGCTTTCGATTGGCACCTAGTTTTAAACAGAAATAGTTTCTCTATACAAACTCTATGGCTCACATGGAAGTGTTGGCCCTCCTCTGTTTTCTTACCATACATTTGATAGTCTAAGTTGATGTGGTCTGGCAGTCAAATAACATTGCATTGGTTACTCAATATATTACGCTTAACTTAAGGGCACTCAATACTCAATATAAAATTTCTGACAAAATTTGTGTCAGGTGATCATCAGGTATCTGGATTCAAATGTTGCAAAAGAGTACATGACTTTGAGCAGATTCCGAAGCATACAATAGACATGAATGCTGCTCTGGGGGGTCTGGGTGCTCTTTATTTCCAATTTTGCATTTTTTATGTCTAGTTTCACTATAAGATTATAGCAGCATTTCAAGTTATTTTCTGTTTATATAGCACAACCATACACTGCAGTTGTAGCACACTGCAATTTCATGCTAACTTGATAACATACAGACACATGAGCTGATACCCTTAAAGAACTGTTTTTACAGGGCATGCACAGTATGCAAGTATTATATACTAGGGCTGAGCGATAGTGAATTTTTCACTGCTCGAACGATATTAAGACACTGCAGTACACAATAGATGATAGTAAAACGATAGTGATGATTCACCCAATACCTATGTATCGCCTTCAAAGAGATTTGTAAGAAGGAATGTACCCATGCATATTTTCTTGCACAAGATATTAAACAGCCTTTTTAGGCTGATTCTTGTTCCAAAAGTTTTTACTTTATAAAGTATTTTGCAGTTATTTCTGTGTAATTTTACTTGTTAATTACTGTCCGATAGTAAATTTTCAAACAATATATCAATATTGATAGTGATACTATCTCGATATTCCGACACGCACATACTACGTATCTCCCAGCCCTTTTATATACTCAGAAAATAATGGAAGAAGACAAAATCAGTGGTGCAGCCACACTGGAGTAAACCAGAGCATTGTACTGGCATCAGGGTTGTCTACCATACTATCATTTCTTCAAAGTTAAGCCAGCCTCATGCGAGCTGTGCATCAAAACACTTTATTCATGTTTTCACAGTAAATATATCAATTCTTTTATACTTATAACTCACAAATCAACATGTTTGTCTGGGTGTCAAAGCGCAAATGGTAAGAGGTTTTCCCTAGGGGTTTTGCTTTTGTCACATATCAGGGGCGTAGCCAGTGGGGGTTTGGACGAAACCCCCTTTTTCAGTAGCAGATTATTTAATAACAATATATATACCAAACGTTCAGCCTTGGAGCACTCCAGGTATAGATGCACACTGTCTCAGACCTGCTTTAATGAGTCATACCAATGATGAATCATCAACGATATGAATGCTGGTGTATCACATGATTAATCACATACGTGATACCTGGTGTTGGTAATCTGAAGTGAACGCGAATTTAGATGAGGCTGTTTCAGCTGCAATAAACTTCAGTGGTCGTGTTATACACATGTCAGGTTAGCATAAAATCAGAGATAATAAACAACCGGGATTGGAAACGCCTGGAATTTAACACCTTTTTACAAGTAGATCCCCGTTATGGTGGTCGCTATTCAGAACCAATCCTTACTGGAGTTATCAGTTGTGTTTCGCTAAACTGCCACGTCTTACTGTGCTAAAATGACAGGTATGATTAGTCTTTATTGTGTGTGTGGCTCGCGTTCGTATAGGCTCCATCTGTCACATGTACAATTCCACTATCAGAGCCTATAGGGCATCATAGATAGTATATACTATCTATGAGGGCATCTATTGCTGATGACTCTGGGTGCTTGCAAACAAAATGTTGAAAGTATAAGACCCCTGTACTTGTATTGTAGTCTCTCTCAGGGCTTTGCTATTAATACTTGCACATTTAATGTTGCCTTTAATTATGTGTAGCTGAAAGTTTGCTGGTGGCTGCAGTGGATAGAGTATTGAAGGATGACGCTTTCCAGTTGCCATCACCTTGTGCTACAGCCACCATCAGTGTAGCCAGAACAGTGTCTGCCTGGATCAAGGAAAACAACAGTGCAGTAAACAAGTTTGAAAAGGACTTAGTTTCGTCATTAACCACTTGTCTTGAACAGCCTAAAGTGAAATCGGCAAATATAAATAGAGAAAAGATGTGGCGTGCATATCATCAGCTGCGAACATCAGATGGATATATAAAGAAATGGGAGAAATTTTTGCAAGCAGCTGGAATTGCAGGAAAATGCAGTATATTTTTCCAAACGATAGGTGATCACCTGTTCAAGGAACTCATCAAAGTACATCATCCCCTGAATGAGCAGGTAGGTAGCAGCAGCACTTCAAGACTCCAACTTACATACATGGAGACAAATGCTGTACGTTATGCTGCTGGGTACATCCCGAGGTCGTTAAAGAAGAAGCTGATCAAATCAACTAACCCATTAAAGGACGACTTGCAATTGTGTTTGATGCAGCTGATTGATGATGATGGCAGTGAACCTCATGTTGATGATTCAAAAGATTGGCTAGAGAAGATTGACCGGGGTGGATTGATCAAAGTCAAGAATGATACTTTTGAAGTTTTTATTGAAATGGAACATTGTTTGCGGTCACATATAGCAAAAACTAGTATTCCAAGCTTTGGCGACAATGTTAAAGAAGAAATTATCTCTTCTCCAGATGTGCTGTTTGTTTGGAGCCTACTAAGTAGTGAGTGGGAAGAAAAGACAAGCAATGAGTTACTGAACATGATTGTTTCAGAATGGGTGAAAATTCGGGGTTTTCACTATGCCAGTGGGTGGATAGAGAAATACAAAGAATCCCAGAAACAGATGATGCAAAAATCTAAAGGACTGAGAAAACAACTACAGTCTAACTGATTAACATAATGGTATTGAATGATTAATACAATAGTTCTATTGGTGAAAGTTGTACAAAATTTACCTTGAATGTATAATTGATGAAAGTACTATAAAATTAACTACTGATGTAAGTTGTATATATAATTACAAAATGTTTATTTCTTTTTCCTCCTTCGTTTTGGAAGTGGCTCATTAATATTTTCCTTGTCCATAGCGGTATCAAGCTTGCTTCCTCGACAATTACCACGTTTGGGTGCTTGAGCCACAGATTTAACTACCCGGATAGCTTGAGTGTTCTTTAAGAAACCGTCGGCATTGGGATTATCATTCACCCCTCCTCTTTGACGCTGCAAGCCAAAAAAACGCTCCAGTGAATCTTGGCAGATCCTCTGGCTAAGGAAGGATGACACACCAGGAACAGTGAACAGGTATCTAACAAGTTCCACAAAAGACTTGCCTAGAATAAACTTGCACTATATAGTAGTTCAGCAATATGTACATACACTTACATGTCATTCTCATACCAAGCCTGGTTGCTGGACTAATTAACATAAGACCCTTCTGTGTCTTCGTAAAGCCTTGCCGCTTCTTGACCGATTCCTCCCACTGATCCAAATACCCTAAAAAATCTTCTTCAAGCCACTATCATAATAATAATTATTACAAGAGGTATTTTGTTTCGTGCATAATTACTTTCAATCTAAAATCTTCTTCATCTTTTTTTTCATAAGGCTGCTGAAATACTTTCCTTGAATGATATCCATGGTGATAGTCATGGACATTAAGTGTGTCGAAAAATTTGTCCATCATGCCTACAAACCGTGCCGTTTCAGCTACTTCATCTTCACCAAATTGCTCTAGGGCATTGAACACGGTATTGCTTAGCACCTAACCATCATTAATCCCGTGAATAAATAGTGTATACACAACTACCCACCTGAGCAGCAAGATCTACTCTCATTTTGGAGAAGGAGGTGAGAAATATATGTTCTCTCTTGAGCTTAGAGAGAATTCTGGTACCCTTCCCTGGTTCTATGTCAGCATTGTACAACTTGACTAAATGGTTCCAAGATATACTCTTGCCATTGCACTAAAATTATGCAACAATCAAATTTTACACACAACTTCAGAATCATACCCAGAGACTGCGATTCTTGGATTGCCAACAGTTGCGTATTGTCTTTAACAAGTGTGGGGGGTCCGAAATAAAGTAGAGATGCCGTCCGTCATCAGCATAAGGGTTGATGACCTTGTAGAGGACTTCTTCAGTGGGGTCGTGCAACTTGATGAGTCTCCTGTTAGCAGTGTTTCCATCTAGAGTAGCAGCAAGTACCTGAAACAACACAACACAAAATATCAAAACACAGACAATACTCCGAGCAAGTCAGAGTAGTATACAAGCATACCTTAAGGCCACAGTTTTCAACTCTACGGACAGCTTCCCAGAATGGCTCATAAAGCAAGTCTCCTGAAATATCAGTACATGGAAACTGAGCGTATGGAAACTGAAGGCTTGTAAACAGTCCTCTAATCATAAATACCATCATGGACTTCGCTAACACTTGGTCAGCAGGCTTGCCACCTTCAACCTCACTCTCAAACTTCAGGAGATGTGTATTTATGTCTCCTAAGTCGCAAAATCCTGTTAAGCAACCTGTGTGCTTGTCGAACACCAAGTCTTCTTTCAAGTGCATCTCATCTAGTAGCATTATCACACACTTCTCTCTTTCTGGACAGCTATCAACTTTAGCAGCACTCATAAGCATCTTGTCCACATCTGAAGAAAAACCACTGGCAGCCTTTACATAATGGGTATAGTCCCTCAATGTTCTCTGGGATGGCAACTGCAAGCATCCAGAATTTCGTAAAGCTTCATAAGCTCCACCAGACCTTTTAAAACAACGTTAGATTCAAATTTCTGAATTTTTTTGCATACCTATGCCGTAAATGTAAGCACCATCGAATAATCAAAGGATGCCAACGCATGCTGCGGGCATCCTTCTTTGAGGCAGCTTCAATTTGTTGGTTCCAAAAAATCTTCTTGAATGAATCTGGTGGCAAATCATCTAAAAAACTTGTGCTCTGAGATGCAATCTCCTATTAAAGTTTAAAAACCATTTTTTAAAACATTGCACTATGCGTATAGTTCACCTTCAAATCTTTGTGCATATCATCGTCCACTTCTATTCCATTTGATTCACAGTACACTGCAATCCTTTCTTTCAAACGATCATTCTGCTTTGAAAGGTTTCGGTACTCCTTTGCCAGACCACCTAGCCTGGTGACTAGTACTGGGACTGGCTGGCATCTACCAGTAGTAAAATAGTATAATAGTAACAGGTTATTCTATACTTTCTACACACCCATAAGTGATGTGAGTGGCATGTGTAGACTCATCATCAGGAGGTCTTGACTTGTAGCGTTGATGCTGTACAATCAAAGTTGATCTGTAGCTGGAGCAGGCAGAACAACGGACATTGCCACTACGCTTGTCTGTAGTTAGAAATAGTTGGCAGTTGTTACTCCGTATTGTAGGAGACGACTTCTTGAAAGTGTCAAGATAACCAGGGCATGAGCCTACAGAAGGAAGTGATGACCCATATTACAGGAAATAACAACAGTAAGCATACTGCAATATTAATATAGCTACTAACCAGATATGTGATTCAGTGTAGTACTTCGGTAATGCCATAAGTCCAAAAACTTTTCATCGGGGTTCCCAACACATACTTCAGCTGAGTCAATAAGTGTTAGTACCTTCTCCATATCATCAACCAACTGAATCTTCTCTGGCACACCACTGAATAAGGGGTTAACTGTAGTGTCCACTTGTTGGGTCCTCCACATTAATGTCCAATGAAAATCACTGGATACTACTATGGTGGCAATAACAGCAACTTCTGTTGCTTCCTCACCCTGAATAACCAGCTTACTGATAATCAGGGGATCTTCTGCTGTTATATTCCAGGTGGAATACTTAGATATTAAAGCCTTGACACGCCTTGATAGCTGAGAAAGAGATTGAACATGTGCCGACGTGAATGCTGCCAACGACAAGGAAATCGGACACGTTAAGGCACTGACACTTGCTGTAGTGTCTTCATTTGTCTCCTGCACCATAATGGCATCACATTTCTTCTGTCTCTTCTTCCTTTCCTCATTCTTTCTATGGACAGCAAGCCTGAACTTTCTTCCCCCCATGTTCGTACATATCTGAATGGATAAAAAACATTTATTTTTAAAATTCTCAAACATGAAAATATATCATTGCATACAAAATGTAAAATGCCTATGCAAAACTATAGGACAAGTACTATGCTACAGCCAAACTACGTTATATGAACAGTTATACATTAGAAGATCTTCCCCCACAAAAACAAGGTATCATTGATTCTTTTATTTAAGTGAAAAACGCATTTTTGACCTTTTCACAAAGCAGAGAATTAAAATTTTTAGGTTATGCAAATGTGTGGGTCAAAATGTTTTTAAATAACAAAATCCAAAGCAAAAAGACCTCTTCAAAGGCCTAAACTTCCCCCACAAAAAATACTTCTATGGCCTAATGGCGGAAACGACTCCAAGCTAAACTGTTCGAATTATAAAACGCGTGAAAGGACTAAAATGACTAACCTCTTCTCAAGCAACTATACTAAAACTCACGAGAGGAGACTTAAGACACCACTACCTTCACTTCCAGTAGTTTCAACACGTTTAAAGGTGTCATTGCACCTACGCGGATCGCCCGTATACTACTATTGGTGTGACGTCACCGTTTCCAATCCCGGTTGTTTATTATCTCTGATAAAATGTTGAATACTTCATATATATTTACATTGTATGCTTGTTTTTATGGCCATGAGGAGGGCACGTGATGTGTCCAATAAATTGGAGTACAAGATGTTGCCTGCTGACAGGAGACCAAGAATAATGTTTGCCTTCCGAAGATCAACAAATGGGTTGCCGGGGTGTGGAGAAAAGGTGGTGAGTTCCTGAGAAGATATTGAAGCTATGATGCTGTCCGGAAGTGAAATTACTAATATTACAGTAGGTTTATAGTGTATAAAAACATCAATGTATAGGTTTCAGCTAGTTTAGTAGTACACACAGAGGCCATTTTAATGTTACTGTCTAAGGGCAAATTTTGTGTATGCAATGCTGTATGCATCTAAAAACTGGCTGTGGGTCAGTACTCCACTTCTAATTCGAACCTTCCTCTAGAGAACCCTGGCTACACCCATCACATGTAAGGCATTAAATAGAAGTTTAATTATTAGAGATTGCGAGACTCTCAACTGGCCATGGCAAGGCGATTTCAAACCAGGTTTGGGCTAGTGCCAGTCAACAAGCAAGCCAAAGTGTCATACATATGTATCAGTGTGTTCGGAGTTGTTTACTTTCATAGCATAGAAAGGAGCAGACACGCAGCCTGAAAAAGGTACGGAAACCTAAAATAAAAACTGCATACTTTGTGCTTAAGAGACAGCTATAATGGCATGGAGCATTGTAATTTGTGAACACGTTGCTTGGTTTATTCTGCTTGCAGATTGCAATTGCCACCACATGATAATGTAGTGCCCAGGGCTTTAAGAAGTTTTAGGGCTGTAAGGAAGTGGGTGTTCCACACTGAAATATTGCATAGAATAGCCATCAACAAAGTAGTTAAGCAATTCCTGCATACAGATAGCTAAGGATAGATTCATGCATAAGCTTGTAGGAACAGCCAGTCACTGCCCCATCATGACAAAATCTCTGCCACACGACTGAACAGAATATTGCAACATTTAAGCACATGCGGGCAGTGCATTTTAGTGCTGAGGTGCAGTGGTGGGCAGGAACCATAATTTTTTACTCTATATATGGCTTCCTGGACCTTATCCGCATTGATGTTACAACTTAAAAATAGCATCGATAGTGTGGGGACTTTGTAGAGGGGGCTATTGGGAGAGATGATATTTCACTGTTATATGTTCCAGCATGGATGAAGGTGACGCATAGATATTTACTTACAATACAAATGCCCACTATTTTGCATCCATATCAGAACTTATAATTATGTCTGCTTCCTTTACTAGACGGGTTTATTTTGCATCACAACAACACTCTTATTAGTCTTTTATCTTCATTATCTAATAGCCTTCAAGTTGTGAAAACCGCAAACAAGGCTCAGTCTTGTTGATTTGTGATGAAGTCCCACACCAACAAATTATGACATCATTTATTTTGTCAGTATCCATAGCACAAAGGCAAAAAGATGTTATTTGTTAATTGCCGCATACTGCTATACTGTTTTATTGATACTGGGAGGCCTTAAATTGCTACCAACATGCAGTTCTTTAAACTGGCAGATTGCGCTCCAGTTACCAGAGTTTAGGCTATGCCTAGTCTGGCGCGGCCGCCCCTTCGCATAAAGAGGAAGGGTCTGGTCACTCTAACATTCAAAATTTGTAGCGTGTTACAGAAAACAGGTAACACCAATCAGATCGTGTTGTTGGTAATTACTAATTTTAGTGACGTTTGTTTTGGAGATACCATAGATACTAGAGAATTACATAACGTGTGGAAGACAGTTTTGTGAAGATGCGATACGATTGAGGCTGCTTGTAGTTGCCAATAGGGCATTCTTTAAAAGAAGGAAAGATTGAAGTAGTAAAAGTCTTGTGTAGTTGGATTTGATGTCTCATTCTACTGTCTAATCAATATGGAAAGAAACTTTGATTATGTAGCAGCTGTTTGTTACGAGAACTACTTACTTTGTATGGTCATCAGAAGTGCCATTCTTGCTGCCATTATTGTGATGTAATGCCTACACTGTTACAACTCTGTAATGCTAGAGTGACCAGACCTTTCCTCTTTATGCGAAGGGGCGGCCGCACCAGACTAGGCTACGTCACTGATCTAGGTAAGGACATTACACAAAATACAGGTTTGAATAAGTGCCATGCGTATCAGTCCATGCCACGTGAAAATACATTGCATGCGAACGGCAAATGGGAAACAATACAGTGGCCTTAACATAGATTAAAATATTTTTTAACGAATTAAAGATAACACTATTTGGAACGGGGGGTTGAATCGAACAAGAGTAAAAAAAAATACAGCGTATCTCTATTACATCCTGGGGATCATCATCAGAGTTCGATGTACATCACGCCTCAGCCTCCTCTCACCCAATACGTTAACGTAGCCTGGGTAGGGCAGACGTCCTCCATTTTCACCAGGTGCTTTATACTATTACGTCACGAAACGAATGGAATTCGTCATCAAAGGAATACCGTAAACAACATGCTAATGTGCTAAAATAACACAGTAGTGTGCTGTTTCTGTTAAGCAGCACGCTGGTGTGCTAAAATTGCACGTCTAAGTGTGCTAATCAAAGTGTGCTGTTTTTCAATTCAGTCAATTTAGCACCCTGGTGTGTTGAAGTTTCTGAAATAACACACCTAAGTGTGCTGTTTTTGTGAAACAGCACACTTCAGTGTGTTAAAACAGCACACTTAAGTGTGTTAAAACAGCACATCTGTTTTTACTGTGTGTGACTAGTGTAGTGACTGAATTGCATTGTACAAGCTTACCACTATCTCCAATACTTAATCGTTGGTTAACTATTGCTATCACATTCCCTGCAGCATAATGGTAAGACTTATAAGTGGGGCAGAGCATAATAAATAATAGTGAAATTGATTAACCCTTTGAAGACCAAAGTCCAATGTATTGGACGCAAGTACATGGGCTGGTATAAGCTGTTATAACTACTTATCAGTACACAGTAGAAAGAATTCGCTAACACCATGATACTCACCATGAAATTCCTGACAAAATCACACAAGTATCGCTTTGTTTGAAGAGAATCTGCTGCTAGGCCGCCAAAAAAACAGTAGCTCTTCCATTATCGTCCGCCATTACTCTACGCCTGCTACTTATCTTGATGGTACTTTGTCCTAGTGCATCAAACTAAACGCCATCAGACTTAGCATGTGATGGCGATTCAATTTGTATACAAAAGTAGGGCTAAAACGAATATTCTAAATGAAAGAACGAATATTTTTAGTCAAGAATGAATAATAGAATATTCTATATAGTGTAACACTGAAATACAGTGTATATGTATTATTTCTTATTATTCAATTGTAAAACATCATTAAACTTTGATATCTTAAAACCTCAGTAGGCAGCTTTTGAAATTGTCTGATGATATAGCTACTAGAGGTGTACCAATAAGGATTTTTCAGTTGTATCGATATCCGATTAATTTGTACCTAAAAGAGCTGATACTGATTATATACCAATTAAATTATTGTATATTCTGTAAATTGTAAATCAAATAGAACTACATGTGTAGTTACTGTATGAGGTATATTCTAATGATTTGTAGCATTGAAAAAAGAGAAGTGATGTAACTTTGCTATATTGCACGACTACCTATGGTGGTGTGGCCTCTATTACACAACCCAGACAATGAGGCACCACAAATATTTTAATACATGCTTCCTTGTCCGGATTACTCCGTGTTTTGATTAGTTACCAAGATGACTGTTATACACAGATGATCAGTTTAGTTTTCCTGTAGTGCACTTTTTTATCTTATAACAGCTACTGTTCTGGGTAATAATATTTTAACAGTTATAGCAACACTCATACGTGCAGTCGTATGGCTTATCGTAACTTAGCGTTTCATAGAATAGTATAGAGAGGCTTTCTGTTTGTTTATAGTAAGCAAAAAGGCTTTTCATTTACAGCTGGCCATGCAAACTAATGGATTCATACAGCGTTTGTGCCCATTATTACTGAATATGGAAGGCATATCGGCAATCGATCTGATCACCCTCATGATCACCAATCCGTACATCTCTCCAGTGTCTGCTGTTGTTGAAGTTGTAGAGACTGACAAAGATTCCTCATTACTAGTGTCTGTCATCTTTACTATAATTTCGATGTTTTGAGTTACAATAATTGCTTCGAACGAATTTGAATCAAATACGAATTTGAATATTTGGTGTATTCGTTTTAGCCCTATACAAAAGATCATGTGACTACCTCATGAACTCACGGTAAAGAAATAACAAAGTTGGCATTCAGTAGAGATTACATTGCCCGTTCATTGTTCCAAACAATAATCCGTCTTTGTTTTGCAGAAGACCACTGCCTTCCTTATAACACAAAGTTACACATTCCTCCATACTTGAAAATTAATTCAGTCCTTGAAGGGTATTTAATTAACGTTAGTTTCTGCTTATTGTATTGTTCTATATTGATTATTTAGTAGTGGGCTGAAGATTCCCTGAAGGCCCTTAGCTAGCAAGACTCAATAAATAATGTGTGAAAACTAAAATATATTAGTCTAGTAGTCCAGCCCAGTGATTAGTTGTATCCCTGGGACAATATGATGATTTTTTTAAAGTAAAGTTTTGAACATTCTTTAGCATTAAAAAAGTAACTAATCTAAAGACTGGATAGTTTCTTAGTTGCAATTCCATTATGGTATCTTGAGCACAGTAGGGATATAACACTTCTTATTGTTTTACTGTGATTTAATATCATGGACTACTCCAACTTGTTTCAGTTCTTTTTATTGATGTGCTATGGTCCCTACTCTAGTTGAAAATTCCAAATTTTTTCGTGTACTTGTAACAATGAATAATCTCTAGTATCAGCGCTATCACTTCTCATGTCTCTGAAAGAGTGCTTGAATGGTCACTCGTAGCAAATCGCAATCGTGTGCTAACAGGAAGAAGTAGACTATACTCAACACACAGAGATGCTATGCGCGATCTTCTAAGTCTAATAAGTGCTGTTGAGTACTTGATTAATGCTGCAACAAAACCCAAAGAAGCTCACACAACGGAATCCTGTAATTTTATTATTATTATATGGCTTCTTTACTATATGAAGCTGCTGCCAACAGTGTAATGGTAAAGAGAAAAATTTTCGAGGTGTAGGGTGGTTGGCGATCTGTGGAATACAGGCTTATTAATAGGTCATGGACACTCGGTAAGCATAGCTATATAATTTTTAGCACGAAAAAGTGGATAACTTTTGCTGTACATGAGTGAAACCAAATAATATGAAGATGAACAAAATGGCAAATTTCAGTTTTGTCCTAAATACACGTACTGTTTCCTTTTCACTTGATACTTACTAGTGGACCAATACTAATTGCAAATAACCACCAGAGGGTTGTTTTGAGTTGGAGGATGCTTTCCAAGGTGGTTTTTAGGTGTGCGTTCTATTAGAGTTTTTGCAAAAAAAAGCATGAACGATCCCTATTATGAACCCGCTATCGTGGTTCATGATATTAAAGTTTGAGCTCCTTAGTGTATAGCAAGCATTAAGATATGGTTACCATTTACCAAGTAGTTCTGTTTATTTGGTGGTTGGTATAACATGATCCAGCAATTCAACTAGTGATTATTGAGAATGTGATGGTTGAAAGAGTTTAGTCTTCTGTGTGATGCTACAGTGTTGAGTACACCTACTGCATTCAATTTATAGACATATGTCACAACTTTAATGATGGGTGGCAGCAGATAATGTTCCTACATTTGTTGTTGATATGAATGATGCAGTATAGTTCACTTGGCTGTTAGCTGCACAGTACAAGCCAACATTATTAAAGATAATATGACATGCTACCATATAATGGATTATTTTCGAAGGAGTTTAATTTTCGAAATATTCGAAAAGCACAGGTTCTATGATAATTTAACTCTTTGAATATAAATCCACCTACACGGCATGAGTATACCACAATGGATTTCTAACTTTACGTGAGACCTCGTGCAGAACAAAAACAGTGTGAAATATTCATTGCATTATGGCTTTACATTGCTATTTTAAACCCATCTCCAGCAAGTTTCCAGATCCTAATAGACCTTTGTCTAAAAAAAATGCCATCAGTGGCAATCAGGGAGGCGAATAAAAGTGTAGAGCAGGCTACCAAAAATGGCAGCAAGAAGCGTAGCAGAGAAAAATATGGCAGGTTTACATCTACACAGGCAGCCCAAGTTGCAAAGTTTGCCATTGACCATGGGAATCAAGCGGCCATTCTTCGATATAGCAAAGAATTTCATGTGGAGATAAAGGACAGTATGCTTAGTACCTGGAAGTCTAAATATTGTAATGCAATAAAAGAGTGCCAGAAAGAAGGGAAGTACGCTGAATCAGGAGAAATTGTTGTGACCAGTTTACCCAGCAAGAAACGAGGAAGACCACTGTTAATAGGAAACGAGCTTGACAAGCAAGTTCAGAGTTACGTTTGTGCTATACGTGATGGAAAAGGAGCTGTTACCACAACAGTGTTTTAGTAGCTGGAGAAGCTATATTAAAGCATTGCAATAAAAAGTCTTCCCATGATAACGGAGGTCCAATTAAACTCACCAGACATTGGGCTAAATCTTTACTTAATCGCATGAATTATGTAGAGCGAAAAGCTACCACCACTGCAAAAATAGATTTATCACATTTTGATGAACTTAAAGAACAGTATATTTTAGATATAAAGGTTGTGGTGGAAATGATGAAGATTCCAAGTGAACTTGTGTTTAACTGGGACCACACTGGGATCAACATTGTCCCTGGATTACAATGGATCATGGAGCCAAAAGGCTCAAAAAGGGTTGAATTAGCTGGTCTTAATGATAAGCGCCAAATAACGGCAGTATTTTGTGCTTCATTGGCTGGTGAATTTTTACCAGTACAGTTGATTTACCAGGGCAAGACTACAGCCTGCTTGCCAAATTTCTGTTCCCAGACAATTGGGATGTCACATATACCCCCAACCATTGGAGTAATGAAGACAAGATTAAGGAGTACATTGACAATATAATTGTACCGTATGTCCAAAGAAAAAGGAAGGACCTCAAAGTTGCACCTAACCATCCAGCACTGGCTATATACGATGAGTTTAAAGGCCATCTTACCCCTGGTATATTTTCCTTGTTGGATTCTAATCACATCTTTGTTGTTAAAGTGCCTCCAAATTGTACTGACCGTCTTCAACCCATGGACTTGTCAGTGAACAAAGCTGTAAAAGAATTCTTAAGGAAGAAATTTCAACAGTGGTACTCTAGTGAGGTAGAAAACCTTTGCTGCTAGAATGGAAATTCACTCCTGTGGGTTTACACATGAGTAAGCTGAACCACTTAGAGCAGACTGGCTTGTGGAAGCACACTGTTACTTTCAGAATAAGCCTTCATTGGCAAAGAATGGATTTCGTGCTGCGGGAATCACAAGTGCTCTAGAATTATAATTAAACTGTGTTTGATAACGTTTTTGCTGATTAAGTTGATATGATCAAGGAGTACGTTTTACAATATTGCAATAATTATTGGTATAATTTTACATAGCTAAATACAATTAAATGTGTTGTACAAGCATTAAGAATTCTGTACAAGTGGGAATGGAAACAAGCACTCTTTTCAAAGCACTGGACTAGGTGGTGACGCATCGAGCCTTGGTTAAAAGGAGCAAGTTCCTGTTTAAAACAAATGGCCATTGCAAATGCAATAGCAAAGACTCCACAGTCTGCAGTTCCATGCTGCTTTTGTGCTTGAACAATTTCTGGCATAGCTGTTGGTCCAAACAAACCACTTATGACTGTCAGTGTTACAGCATCATACAGTGAATCATATATCATTACCCTGTCTGAGCTGTCATCATGGACAGTGGAGGCAAGGATCCAGTGATTGCTATGACAATGTACCACCTGCAGCCGTCGTGATTTCTCTCCATCCACCTGTTTCTTTGCTTGTAGCAGTGTATTCTGAAGTCCATTATTGTTAGGAAACTGCTTTTTAGTAACTTTTGAGCAAAGCTTATGATGGTGTCATCTAACTGGTTGCCGTGTAATATTGCTTTCTTGTGAGAGTCAAGTAAAGTTGTGCGGTCAGTTTTAACCCACTGTGTGTCAATATCTTTCTTTTCAGCAGCCATAAAACTTAAGTGGAGCCACTACTGCAATCCAAGTTGTCACTTACAATCATTACTTCATCAGATGATACCGGTATGGGGTGACTGGTACTTGGTATCAGTATAGTGGGTGCTTCCACAGGCTCTAGCTTGATCTTCTTAAGTGGCATTTCCAAATCAGACTTCTTTAGAGCGAGATCCAACAATTTGCATTTAGTCTTCAGGAGTTCTTGATCTGAACAGGTAAATCTCAATTTGCACGGAATTTGCACGGAATATGCATGCCACCCTGCTCTAGGTCATAAGAATGTCTACTGCCAGTAACTTCGCACGTTATTGTCCCGGACAAAAGAAATACGGAACAAACCGACGAGATTTCTCTCCACATGTGGCCAACAACTTGACTTTCTTCAACGATGGCTACGGTTTCCTGTTGGCAAAACAAAATTTCTCCTACAGGAGCAGCCCATATGTCTTTATAACATGATATCTCCTGACGACTGTAGCAATTTTGATTGGACCACTACACATACTAGCCATCTTGATGCACACTAGCGAAATTATTTTTAGTGGTGCTAATGCTAGGCAACTGACTTCGAAATTTAAACTTTCAAAATTTATTTTAGCAGCTGCTCTTTGAAAATTTCCCCTTCGAAAATAACCCGTTATACGGTATTCTGATGCTCTACACCTATAGCATGTACGTGTTCAGTTGGATCCTCAAAACATTTAAAGGTCCACTAAAATGGTAAAATACACTTTGGCTATTATCAATCCTTGCTATTGATGGGATAGGTTGGTGCATGTGATTTAATTAGATTTTGTTCTGTTTAGTAGATATAACACATTTTAGTGTGTTGTAGTTTGTCAATTATATTACATCATAATGCATCAGGGTGCTATTAAAGTGATAGAAGCGTCCATGTACAGCTAGATTCGATGTAATTTCATGTCATATCTAACATAACAACTTGAAAGATCTTGTACTACAACCAGTTACAAGCCTACGGGAGATAGTAAGTGAATTTACACTGGTCTTGTGGTGAAGAACGCTCGAGAACACCTGTTTAAGGGACTGTAAATCAACAGTACAGTGGTTGAAACACATTTATGTTTATTTTTTAAATGTTTTGAATACATTTAGGGTCCAATACAGTGAATGTAGGTAGAGAAATGTGAGGAAAAACAATTGCAATAATGCCACTGGCAAGATATGCACGAGATATTATCCCTACCAGGTGGAGAAGTTACTCGGGAAAGTATATCATAGATACCATTGTTTGTTTTGTGGTACTGCTATCCCAGCTTCGTAAACAAATCGAACTAATCTTAGTTCAGTGAAGCATAATGAAGCGTGAGCTTTGAGGTGAGCCAAGCTTTGAAGTGCGAAACATACAGGATGAACTGTTACAGGCAACTACAGAATAACTCCCCTATTGTCTTCCAGCAAAACGCTCAAGTAATCTTGGAACACTATGAAGTTGAAAAGAAGAGCTTGGTGTTGTCACCTGCACATTTATAGACTTTCACCGTTTATCCTTTCCCACTGCAAAGTGTGCAATAATAATACTTCCGGTTCTCTCACAACATGATGCAACTAGACTTTGTGGCTTAATATCTCGGAACATAATTGAATTATTAAAAGGTGGTTTTTGTACATTGTATGATACAAGCAACCTACGTATTTGTTCAATAAAAATGCAAGTGAATTTTCCATTTTCAGTGGACCTTTAATATGTAATTCAAGGATACAATTACACATAATCTTAAAATTTGGCTCATTTGTAGCACTGCTTGACCTGCTAAAAGTATTTTTTCGTTCAAATTCCTGACAATATTTACAACCAATCAAAATTTCCACTATACATTTTCTTAGGGAAACCTTAATAGTGCAGTACCTATTTCAACCCTTTCCCAAACTTGTAATGGAGCCAAACCACACATGTCTTGGTTGTTTTGTGTAGATAAATAATATAGATTAATTGTGAGAACCCTATTGAGAACCTTGGTCTAATGTCCTATGAATATCTTCAAAAACAGTGATAAGTTGTGTGTCACATAAGTGGCCAGGAAACTGTTGATTCATCAGAATCAAGACACACAGTAGTGTGTCGTGTGGCCCAAGAAGCCGGCGCGCAACACCCGTGAGTATATTGACAGGAAGAAAGAAAACGCAATTTTCGCACCTCCGTAGCCCTGTGCTGCCTTGATGAAACAAGATGATTTTTGCTATGGACACTCCCTCCAACTTCAGTACTCCACATTCCAAATTTGAGCAAAATCGCTTCAAGCGTTCCCAAGATATGCGACTTCAAAAATTGACTTAGTTTCTTGGTTTTTTTTTCTTCTTCCTCTTCTTATTTTTCTTCCTCTTTTCGCACACTTACGAAAACCGCTATAAAACGCGAACGCAATATCCGATTGCCTTGAAATTTGGCACACAGAAGGTGGGTATAAAGGCACATCTCTGTACCAACTTTGGCAGGAATACGATAAACAATCAAAGAGTTATTAGCAATTATTCACGAAAAATAACACCAATATGTTGTCACGCCTACAGGGTAAACTGCATGTGGGAAGAAGCTGAAAATTGGTTGGTGAATAGATTGACTATTGAACTATTGAGCCTCAAACCTTTTTTGGTTTGAAAGAAATCGAGCTAAAAACCAGGAAGATACAACGATAAAACCAACAGTGTGTAACAATTACGTAATCGAGATTAACTAATAAAAAATAACCACTACTTTCCACGCCCACCAGAAAAACCGCTTGGGGTAATGCTTTGAAATTCGCTGTACAGATGGAGTAATCATCTTAGAAAGAATCTTCAATGGTGTAGAAGAATCAGATTTGAAGTCACGGAGTTATAACATGAAATCAAACTTGGTGTAGCAAGTGTGAGATCGAGATACTCTAATAGAGCAGTCACCCTAATAGAGCAATCACCCTGAAAAGAATTCAACAGATCAGCTAGAAACAAGAAACCTGTATAGAGATAAGCTACAAACAATTCACCCTGTAGAGAGATCATCTAGAAGAACTCACCTTGTAGAGAGTTCAGCTACAAACAAATTGCCCTGTAGAGGAATCAGCTAGAAGAAGTTATCCTGTACAGAGTTCAGCTACAAATAAACCATCATGTAGAGAGTTCAGCTGCAAACAAATCACCTGTAGAGAGTGTAGCTACAAACAAATTACCCTGTAGAAAGGTCAGCTAGAAGAAGTCACCTTGTAGAGAGTTCAGCTACTAACTAGTGACCCTGTAGAGACATCAGCTAGAAGAAGTTACTTTGTAGAGAGTTCAGTTACAAACAAATCATCCTGTAGAGAGATCAGCTAGAAGAAGTTGCCTTGTAGATAGTTCAGTTACAAACAAATCATCCTGTAGAGAGATCAGCTAGAAGAAGTTGCCTTGTAGATAGTTCAGTTACAAACAATTCACCCTGTAGAGAGATCAGCTAGAAGGACTCATCTTGTGGAGTGTTCAGTTACAAAGAAACCACCATGTAGAGTTCTGTAATAAATATATGCATTATATATATATATATATATATATATATATAATTTGTACATTTATTGATAAAATCTGAAATATTTAAAGTATTCATCTTTTCTTCCTGTGGATTTACGAGAGTTAATTACAGTGTTTAGACAATGGCATGTCAAGAATGCTTTGATATTTGCAAAGTATGCAGGGTTTTTATTCTGGTAAGACACCTGTAAACAGGTGGAACCTAGTAAGACACCTAGCCACAAACTTCAACAAACAAATTGCATACTTTGTGGGTTCATAACAAAATTCCAGTCACCACAGGCCATTGTCTAAATTACTAAGACATATTGGCTGTGAATTATTTGTTTACAATGCTTACAAAATAATAGCTTAGCAGGTTAAATGATAGTTTTCAGCATAGCTGATTGCAAAACGCATTCTTGCAGTGGGCATAAATAGAAACTTTGAGCGACCGATTTCTAGCATGCCTACAAGTAGAAGAATACTAACTTTAGCACAATTCTAGTTACTATGTGACAGTAGGAAACGGTGTACAATTTGCAAAAACAAATTTTCAACTTGGCACGTGTCCCATTCCGTTCCATTCCATTCCAGCTTTTAGCTCTACCCATTAATAGAATAGTTGATTAGTTGTGGTTCCATAAGTTGGACTTGGTTGTAAGTAGCCATTACCATCTTCCCATGAAAATTGAAATCACTACCTAATATGATTTGAGGTGAGGTTGTTGAATCATTATGAACTAGTTCAGATAAAGGTTAAAACATCCATAGAAGTATGGTTATTGTTTGGTGGCCTGTAGAATATGAGTATAAATACAAAGGCCTGTGTTTCTGAATTTGAAGTTTGCCCCAAATATTTTCTGCATCTGATGTATAGTTTAAAAAAGAAACATTTGAAATATGTAAAGAACTTTTGAAACCAATGAACATTCCACCAGTACCTCAACATCTGTCCTTTCTGATAATTTTATCTAATCAAAAACAGCCAAGCTGTAAAAAAAAGGTGCGGCCCCCAAAAAGGCCATGGTGAAAAAAAGATGTGAAATCCAAGGTGGCGGCCAAGAAATGGCTGTGATGGTAGGTTAATGGTTACATTTTAATAACAACAATTCAGGTGAATTTGGTGCCAAGACCAAGCGGCACAAAATTCACCCGAATTGTCGTTATTAAAATGTAACCATTAACCTACCATCACAGCCATTTCTTGGCCGCCACCTTGGATTTCACATCTTTTTTTCACCATGGCCTTTTTGGGGGCCGCACCTTTTTTTTACAGCTTGGCTGTTTTTGATTAGATATCACTTCTTTTTGTATTTGTATACTGCAAAGCCGGCCTATGGCTGGCTTTGGGGCTTTTTTAACCCATGTGTTTTTTTCTTTACTACAGGAAGAAGAAAAGAACTTAAAGAAGAATTTTAGTACTTTAATTATTTTTGATTTTATTAGTAATTATACAAATTATATATATATATTTATTACATGCCCATTATTCCCCACAGGATATTTTTTTGCAGCTGATCTCTCTACTGGGTGACTTGAAATGTAGCTGAACTATATACAGGATGGTTTCTTTGTAGCTAAACTCTCTACAAGGTAACCTCTTCTAACTGGTCTCTCTACAGGGTATTTTGTTTCTAGCTGAACTCTCTACAGGTGATTTGTTTGCAGCTAAACTCTCTACATGGTGGTGTCTTTGTAGCCGAACTCTCTACATGATGGTTTCTTTGTAGCTGAACTCTCTATAAGGTGACTTCGTCCAGCTGATCTCTCTACGGGGTGATTTGTTTCTAGCTGAACTCTTTACAGGTGATTTGTTTGCAGCTAAACTCTCTACATGGTGGTTTCTTTATAGCTGAACCCTCTACAAGGTAACTTCTTCTCTACAGGGTGATTTGTTGTAGTTCAATTCTCTACAAGATGGTTTGTATGAGGCTGAACTCTCTACATGGCGGTTTCTTTGTAGCTGAACTCTCTACAAGGTGACTTCTTCTAGCTGATCTTTCTACAGGGTGAATTGTTGTAGCTGAACTATCTACAAGGTAACTTCTTCTAGCTGATCTCTATACAGGGTAATTTGTTTGTAGTTGAATTCTGTGCAGGTGGTTTCTTTGTAGCTGAACTCTGTACATGATGGTTTCTTTGTAGCTGAACTCTTTACAAGGTGACTTCTTCTAGCTGAATTCTCTACGGGGTAATTTCTTTGTAGCTGAACTCTCTACAAGTTGATTTGTGTGTAGCTGATCTCTCTGCAGGTTGATTAATTTGCAGCCGATCTCTCTACAAGGTAATTTGTTTGTAGCTGAACTGTCTATAAAGTGATTTATTTGTAGCTGATCTCTCTGCAGGTTGATTTGTTTTAGCTGAACTCTCTACAGGGTGATTTACTTGTAGCTGAACTCCTTACATTGTGACTAGTGTCTAGCTGATCTCTCTACAGGGTGATTTGTTTGTAGCTGATCTCTCTACAAGTTGATTTGTGTGTAGCTGATCTTTCTACAGGTTGATTTGTTTGTAGCCGATCTCTCTACAGGGTAATTTGTTTGTAGCTGAACTCTGTACAAGGTGCTTTTTTGTAGGTGATCTCACTGCAGGTTGATTTGTTTGTAGCTGAACTCACTAAAGGGTGATTTGCTTGTAGCTGAACTCCTTACATTGTGTCCAGTTTCTAGCTGATCTCTCTACAGACTGATTTGTTTGTAGCTGAACTCTCTATAAGGTGATTTATTTGTAGCTGAACTCCTTACATTGTGTGTAGTTTCTAGCTGATCTCTCTACAGGGTGATTTGTTTGTAATTGATCTCTCTACAAGTTGATTTGTGTGTAGCTGATCTCTCTGCAGGTTGATTTGTTTGTAGCCGATCTCTCTATAGGGTAATTTGTTTGTAGCTGAACTCTCTATAAGGTGATTTGTTTGTAGTTGATCTCTCTGCAGGTTGATTTGTTTTAGCTGAACTCTCTACAGGCTGATTTGTTTGTAGCCGATCTCTCTACAGGGTAATTTGTTTGTAGCTGAACTCTCTACAAGTTGATTTGTGTGTAGCTGATCTCTCTGCAGGTTGATTTGTTTGTAGCCGATCTCTCTACAGGGCAATTTGTTTGTAGCTGATCTCTCTACAGGGTGATTTTTTTGTAGCTGACCTCTCTTCAGGGTGATTTGTTTCTAGCTGATCTCTCTACAGGGTGATTTTTTGTAGCTGACCTCTCTTCAGGGTGATTTGTTTCTAGCTGATTGCTCTACAGGTTGATTTGTTTGTAGATGAACTCTCTACAGGGTAATTTGCTTGTAGCTGAACTCCTTACTTTGTGTCTAGTTTGTAGCTGATCTCTCTACAGGGTGATTTGTTTGTCTAGCTGATCTCTCTACAGGGTGATTTTTTGTAGCTGACCTCTCTTCAGGGTGATTTGTTTCTAGCTGATTGCTCTACAGGTTGATTTGTTTGTAGATGAACTCTCTACAGGGTAATTTGCTTGTAGCTGAACTCCTTACTTTGTGTCTAGTTTGTAGCTGATCTCTCTACAGGGTGATTTGTTTGTCTAGCTGATCTCTCTACAGGGTGATTTTTTGTAGCTGACCTCTCTTCAGGGTGATTTGTTTCTAGCTGATTGCTCTACAGGTTGATTGGTTTGTAGATGAACTCTCTACAGGGTAATTTGCTTGTAGCTGAACTCCTTACTTTGTGTCTAGTTTGTAGCTGATCTCTCTACAGGGTGATTTGTTTGTAGCTGAACTCCTTACATTGTGTGTAGTTTCTAGCTGATCTCTCTACAGGGTGATTTGTTTGTAGCTGATCTCTCTACAAGTTGATTTGTGTGTATATAGCTGATCTCTTTGCGGGTTTATTTGTTTGTAGCCGATCTCTCTACAGGTAATCTGTTTGTAGCTGAACTCTCTATAAGGTGATTTGTTTGTAGCTGATCTCTCTGCAGGTTGATTTGTTTTAGCTGAACTCTCTACAGGGTGATTGCTTGTAGCTGAACTCCTTACATTGTGTCTAGTTTCTAGCTGATGTCTCTGCAGGGTGATTTTTTGTAGCTGAACTCTCTTCAGGGTGATTTGTTTCTAGCTGATCTCTCTACAGGTAGATTTGTGTTGATTTGTTCATTGCTGATCGCTCTAAAGGTAATTGATTTGTTGCAGTTGAACACCCTGCAAAGTGTTTTGTTTGTAGCTGATCACTCTAAAGGGTAATTTGTTTGTAGCAGAACCCTCTCCACAGTGACTTGTGTGTAGCTGAATTCTGTGTAACTGAATTCTCTAGAGAGTGACTTAATTGTAGCTGAATTCTCTACACAGTGCATGGCTTGTTTATAGCTGAACTTTCTTCAGTGTGACTTGTAATGTTCTGAATCTCTATAGTGTTATATTTGCTTAACTCTCCACATGGTGACTGTCTTCTTGCTGAACTGTCTATAAGATTAACTGTTTGCAGCTGAACTCCCTACAGAATAACTTGTGATGTAATAAAATTCTATAATGGAGTAAATAAATTAGCCGAATGCTCTATTAGGGTGACTGTTCTTTTAGAGTATCTCGATCTCGCATTTGCTACACGGAGTTGGCTTTCGAATCATAACTCAGTGGTTTGTAATCCGACTCTTCTGTACTACTGCAAGGACTTTCTATGAAGATTATTCCAGCTATACACCGATTTTCAGCTCATTGCTCTAAGCGGTTTGCCTAGTAGGCGTGAAAACTAATACTTTTTTATTCATAAAAATCGATCGCGTAATTGTGACACAGGTTGGGTTTTGTGTCATATCTCCGTGGTCTTTATCTCGATTCCTTTCAAACCACCAAAAGGCACTCCTACGATGGTTACTCCATCTACATAGCAATTTTCAACTCATTCCATGAAGCAGTTTACCCTGTAGGCGTGACAACAAATCTATCTTGTTTTACGCGAATAATCGGTCATAACTCCTGAACCATTCATCGGATTTGTACCAAAGTTGATGCTAGGATTCGCCTTTGGACTCCCTTTCTGTGTGCCAAATTTCAAGGCGATCGGAGTACGCGTTTGCTTGTTATAGCAATTTTTGCAAGTGTGTGAAAAGACGAAGAAGAAAAAAAAAACGAAGAAAAAAAAAACGAAACCTTGGCAGCTCGTATCTCGGAAATGGCTGTAGCGATTTCCTTCAAATTTGGAATGTAGACTCCCTTGGCTGGCGGGCAACTGTGTAGCAAATTTGGTTCCAATCAGATAAGTGATCACCGAGATACAAAGGTGTGAAAATGACGTTTTCGTTCTTCCTGTCAATATACTCACGGTGTGGCGCGCCGGCTTCTTGGGCCGCACGACACACCACCGTGTGTCTTGATACCAAGTATTGCATGTTGAGTACTTTTAGTTTAGCTTCATCAAATTTAAAAGTATTTTTTTATTTGTGGCAAGGCTGTGGCCTCACTGGTTGCACCTACTCTGACACCAGATATACTATAGCTAGTGGACATTTAATCCCTAATTGAGTCATGTTCTGTGACCCCTAATCCAACTTAGAAATCCTAATTTTCCCTATACTTAATTGTCTACTGTTATAATTACAATTGCACACAAAAAATTGGAATTTTCAACTAGAGTAGGGACCATAGCACATCGATAAAAAGTACTGAAACAAGCTGGAGTAGTGCATGGTATTAAATCACAGTAAAACAATAAGAAAATGATATATCCCTACTGTGTTGATATCATAATGGAAGTACACAGTAGGGATATAACACTTCTTATTGTTTTACTGTGATTTAATGTCATGGACTACTCCAGCTTGTTTCAGTACTTTTTATTGATGTGCTATGGTCCCTACTCTAGTTGAAAATTCCAAAATTTTTTTGTACATGTTTGTTAACTTTTTTGTAAATAATAGTATTATAACTGATAAACCCACGCATAACGCGAAAGAAATGGCGCCGTGTGCCCCACCTATAACTATCGCCTGATAAATAAAGTATCCATTGTGCTTCATTGTCAGTTATGTTAGAGCCGTTACACAGCATTACGAATCAAGAACTGTTCAAAAAGCACCTCTGCAATCCACCCATACCATATCAAAAAAAGAAATGGATGCCCCTTCTCAGTTATATCTGAAGAGTGAAGTATCCATTAAGCTTCGTTTTCAGTTATGTTCAACCCATTACACAGCAGTGCAAATCAAAAACTGTTCGAAAAGCACCTCTGCAATCAAAGTAGCCGCTATGAAAAATATGGACGATTTCCATTATGAAGCGAAGCTATCACATACTACTGCCAATCGGCTCTTTTGCTGTCAGCAAAGATGAATGGGACACAAAGGAGTGCACTGGTAAGTCCATGAAGAATGCATTGTACGTACTGGAGTATGCCACAAGGTACCTCTTGGGCTGAAGTGACGTCAAACAGCAAAAATATCGAGCCCGTAGCCTTAGATGTTATCAAGTAATGCTCTTCTGAAGGCATCAGTCAGTCAGTCAGTAGAAAATTTCATTTAATTAAAAATTCCGTAGCAACTTGTTGAAAGCATTTCGAGTTGATCTGAAGACTTGCTTAGGCTTAGTTTTACCTAACCAATACTGTCTCATCATCGTTAGGGAAAAAGTGAGGCTAGTTCCCTACTATACAGTACTATCATGCTGTATGATGACAGATGAACCCGTGCACACTGCATCAAAAGAAAGAATTGAGTTAATGTTTTTTTTTCCAAATGCATGCCTAAGCTATCAATTACTGTATAGTGGAAAATTTTGAAAGGTTAGATGTTCAAAAATGAGTGCTTGATTGTAAGTTTGAAAATTTTTTTGAAACAGTTCCTCTGTAGTATGCCACACCGTAGATAATTAAGTACGGAGAAAGATTCACAAAGCTAACTGGAGGAAGCTAGCAATGGTTGTGTTGATCACGTATCTACAGTAGAACTTGCTGCTTTGATTGTTCAGTATAGTTATTCATATAAAGACCTTTGTGGCTTTGGTAGAATTACGTACTTATAGCTACCTCTTCCTCTTTCATAGCTTGAACCATGTTGTTTGGCTGAGTTTGCATGGTCTTAATCCACTGAGTGACCTGAAGATGAAGTCATGATTCAGTAGTTAGCATTTATTTTTTATTTATTTAATTATTAAGGCTTTACAGCACAAGTGCATTTTTCAGCCTCCTAGATATTTGCTATCATTTCACTCAGACTAAGATAAAAATTTTCTTAAGCTGTTAGGCTTCAAGACTCATGGTATAGCTTACATCGTGTTCACCTTAATTCCAGTTGCCCTGGCAGTGCCTATAGTTAACTGTTAAAGTACAAAACATACAGTTAAACTTTGTTTGTAGCTATATTTTCATTTGATTGTCATGCACTTTTAAGATGTGGATAATATAGATCCTCTAGCTAGCTATTTCAGAAAAATTACAAAAAAAAATTTCCAAAAATACATTGTTATTTTTGAATTGTTTGAAAATTTCCTGCTATACAGTACTGACTCAAATGTGAAGTGGCCATTAAGCTTATTCTCAGTTCATTACACAGCTTTACAAATGAAGAGCGGTAAAAGAACCTCTTGTGCAATCAATCCATTCACCACAGAAGGTACGGACTGTTTTTGTTTGCAAACATAGAGAGGCCATCAGACGCTATCATGAAATTGACACTTTGGGTAGTCAGTGAAAGAAATGAGACACAAAGGAGTACAAAAGTATTCCATGATGTTATCAAGGTACAATTGTTTGAAGTCAGGAAGGCAGTTAGTCAGTAGAAAAATTCATTGAATAGTTTTTAAAAAATTGTAGCAATATATTGGAAGCATTTAGGATTATACTGAAAGCACTTTTGGTTGGTTATACCAATACTGCCAAAGTGCCAGGAAGGTACTGTGGAGCTGGTTTTTGGGTGATATTTCTGGCCAGAAGAACATATTCCCTTATAGACATTACTACTGTACTGTATGGAACTATGATACAGATGAACTGCCTGATCTTGCTCCTCTAGTACATGTCTAGATTTTTGCCAGAAAGATTTATGAGGTGATGCTCGTTGTTAGGAATTAAAATCTGAACAAAATACCCCTGAAACCACTTTTATTTCTGAAGAGAAACCTTTCTGTATGCTCCTTTTGTCAACATTGATACAAACTGTTCACTCACGTGTTGTCTAGGCCAGTACAAGTGAGTATTATACTGTGGTTGTGTCATTGGCCGAGTCATAGGCTGCTGGGTAGCGTTGGGCGGTATACCGGTATGACGGTTTGCAACGGTATTGAAGTCCACAATAATTGAGACCGAAGCAATTTCTGAAGAACTGTGAAACCGGTATTGACGATATTCAAATGGCGTATGCGTATAATCCACATAAAGACTTCATTTCCAGTAAATATGGCAGACAATGAAGATACGTGGTTGGTGAAAAAACTGCGCTCTAGTAGCGTATTATGGAACTACTTTGGGCTAAAGACAAACGAAAACAGTGTTATAATAACTTAGGAAGCAGAGAAACCAGTTTGTCGGACTTGTTACAGAAGCGTTCCTGCGAAGGGAGGCAACACTAGCAACTTGATGAATCATTTGAAAGAGCATCATGCGGAGTTATACACTGAAGCCCTGTCGGCGCAGAAAGAGAATTCATCGTGTCAAGATTCCCAGTTAGCCAGTTCAAGTCAGTCACCGCCTGACCAGTCAATTATATGCAATCGAAGCTACTAAGAAATTCAGTGCTAAGTCACCACGTGCGTTAGAGTTGAATAGAGCTGTGGCCTATTTTATTGCTAAAGACGAGCAGCCATTTTATACAGTTGAAAAGCCAGGATTTAGAGCGTTGGTGGCTAAGCTCAATCCAAGGTATGAGCTACCAGGTCGAAAATACTTTGTGGAGCATCAGTTTCCTCATTTGTACAATGAATTAAAGGAAAATATTGTTATACCAAGGTTAGCACAAGCCAGTCATTTTGCAGTAACTACTGATCTGTGGACCAGCAATTCCAATAGTCCATTGATGAGTTTTACAATTCATTTCATTGATTCCAACTGGCACCTTCAGTCTCTTTGCTTAGATACTGTGGCTATATTTCAGGATCATACTGGTAAAAATATTGCTGAAGCATTTCAAGATGTACTGGGAAACTGGGGCCTTAGCATAAGCCGTGTTGTTGCTACTACTACTGATAATGGCTCAAATTTTGTGGCAGCATTTGCAATGCTTCAGTGTGAATGGCTCAGTTGCTTTGGCCACAACCTTAATTTGGCTGTGATGAAGGCAGTTAATATTGATCGTGTACAACAGGCTGTGAAGAAATGTCATTCTCTGATTGAAGTTTTTAGTCGCAGTTGGAAGAAAAGCCGTGATTTATGTCAGAAACAAGAAGATTTAGCCTTACCCAAGCACAAGTTGATAGCAGATGTGAGCACTAGGTGGGGATCCACATATAAAATGGTGGCACAGATAGTTGAACAACATCAGGCCATATGTGCAGTGCTTGCTGAAGATAGGAAGCACTGGAACAAGATGCCCAGTGAGAATGAATTTGCCAATCTTGAAGACATGCTAAAGGTTCTGGAGCCTTTATCAAAATTTACAGATGCGTTATCAGGAGAAAAACATGTCACAATTTCAGCAGTTCGTCCTCTCCTTGATCACATTTTGAAGACAATTGTGGATGTGAAACCCAGTGACAGACCAATTGTAAAACAGATGAAAGAAAAAAAATTGGGAGGATCTCTCAGATCGTTACAGCGGACTCGAAGAAACATTATTAGATAAATGCAGTTTTCTTGATCCAAGATTTTGTTGCAAGTTTGTTGCAGACAGAGAAGAAGTACTTTGCCAGATAAAAGAAGAGGCAGTTTCAAAGTTAGAAAGTTTGTCGCCACCATGACTCCACCAACAGATCCATCTGTAGAAACAGAGTCTACAGATCAAGTAGTGAAGAAGAAGAAACTGAAAGGACTTAGTGCAATTTTACAGCATTGTGTGGAGCCAGTTGGTGAAGAAGACTTGTCTTGTGAAGAGAAAGTGGAGAAGGAAATAAGGAGATACGAGGAGTATCCACCAGTACACATTGACACTGATCCATTACGCTGGTAGGAACATGAGAAACAGAAGTTTCCAGCCTTGCAATACTTGGCCCGCAAATATTTGTGTATTTGTGGGACAAGCGTTCCATCAGAGCAATTGTTTAGTAAGGGAGGAAACATTGTCAACACCCAACGCAACAGACTTTCAGCAGAAAACGTGAACATGTTAATCTTTTTATCTAAAAACATGTCTTAGACTTTTGATGTTATACCCATGATTATACTGTATATGTAGACAACATGTTGTGCATTACTAAACAAGTATGTTTTGTAGTGTACTCTGTCTGTAAGTTGTTTATTCAGTGAAGATAAATGATCATAATTTCACTTTGTTCCATTATATAGTTCTAAAATGAAAGTACAAAAAGGAATAATAGTACATATGTACGATACAATTATTATGTGCTGCTATAATGGTGTTGTATGTGCTTTGTGAGAGCCATTTACTCAATGATCTATAATAATTACAGTACTATGGTAAATATCGTGATATCTGCAATAACCGTGATATTTCCCTTCACAATAATCGTGGAGTTACTTTTTTGATACCGCCCAACTCTACTGCTGGGCTAATCAAGATGCAGAATCTAATGCGTTCCAACATACTGACGTTTTGTGATTTTAAGTTGATATTATGTTACTATTAGTAGTGTATAGCCAATACATTTAACTATTTTTCTTTTACTTTATGTGATTGTGTATAACTACACACATGATGATGATTGTGATTTGGATATTCAGGGAGTAAGTTGATATTGTGTTACTATAGTGTATTTGTTTACCTAAATAGTTGTCGTTACATGTTAACATTAACGTAAGATTATAGCCAATACATTCAACTATTTTTGTTTTACTTTATGTGATTGTGTATAACTACACACATGATGATGATTGTGATTTGGATATTCAGCTCGTAAGTTGATATTGTGTTACTATAGTGTATTTGTTTACTTAAATAGTTGTCGTTACATGTTAACATTAACGTAAGATTATAGCCAATACATTCAACTATTTTTGTTTTACTTTATGTGATTGTGTATAACTACACACATGATGATGATTGTGATTTGGATATTCAGCTCGTAAGTTGATATTGTGTTACTATAGTGTATTTGTTTACCTAAATAGTTGTCGTTACATGTTAACATTAATGTAAGATTATAGCCAATACATTTAACTATTTTTCTTTTACTTTATGTGATTGTGTATAACTACACACATGATGATGATTGTGATTTGGATATTCAGGGCGTAAGTTGATATTGTGTTACTATAGTGTATTTGTTTACCTAAATAGTTGTCGTTACATGTTAACATTAACGTAAGATTATATCCAATACATTTAACTACTTTTCTTTTACTTTATGTGATTGTGTATAACTACACACATGATGATGATTGTGATTTGGATATTCAGGGCGTAAGTTGATATTGTGTTACTATAGTGTATTTGTTTACCTAAATAGTTGTCGTTACATGTTAACATTAATGTAAGATTATAGCCAATACATTTAACCATTTTTCTTTTACTTTATGTGATTGTGTATAACTACACACATGATGATGATTATGATTTGGATATTCAGCTCGTAAGTTGATATTGTGTTACTATAGTGTATTTGTTTACCTAAATAGTTGTCGTTACATGTTAACATTAACGTAAGATTATAGCCAATACATTTAACTATTTTTGTTTTACTTTATGTGATTGTGTATAACTACACACATGATGATGATTGTGATTTGGATATTCAGCTCGTAAGTTGATATTGTGTTACTATAGTGTATTTGTTTACCTAAATAGTTGTCGTTACATGTTAACATTAACGTAAGATTATAGCCAATACATTTAACTATTTTTGTTTTACTTTATGTGATTGTGTATAACTACACACATGATGATGATTGTGATTTGGATATTCAGCTCGTAAGTTGATATTGTGTTACTATAGTGTATTTGTTTACCTAAATAGTTGTCGTTACATGTTAACATTAACGTAAGATTATAGCCAATACATTTAACTATTTTTGTTTTACTTTATGTGATTGTGTATAACTACACACATGATGATGATTGTGATTTGGATATTCAGCTCGTAAGTTGATATTGTGTTACTATAGTGTATTTGTTTACCTAAATAGTTGTCGTTACATGTTAACATTAACGTAAGATTATAGCCAATACATTTAACTATTTTTGTTTTACTTTATGTGATTGTGTATAACTACACACATGATGATGATTATGATTTGGATATTCAGGGAGTAAGTTGATATTGTGTTACTATAGTGTATTTGTTTACCTAAATAGTTGTCGTTACATGTTAACATTAACGTAAGATTATAGCCAATACATTTAACTATTTTTCTTTTACTTTATGTGATTGTGTATAACTACACACATGATGATGATTGTGATTTGGATATTCAGCTCGTAAGTTGATATTGTGTTACTATAGTGTATTTGTTTACCTAAATAGTTGTCGTTACATGTTAACATTAACGTAAGATTATAGCCAATACATTTAACTATTTTTGTTTTACTTTATGTGATTGTGTATAACTACACACATGATGATGATTATGATTTGGATATTCAGGGAGTAAGTTGATATTGTGTTACTATAGTGTATTTGTTTACCTAAATAGTTGTCGTTACATGTTAACATTAACGTAAGATTATAGCCAATACATTTAACTATTTTTGTTTTACTTTATGTGATTGTGTATAACTACACACATGATGATGATTGTGATTTGGATATTCAGCTCGTAAGTTGATATTGTGTTACTATAGTGTATTTGTTTACCTAAATAGTTGTCGTTACATGTTAACATTAACGTAAGATTATAGCCAATACATTTAACTATTTTTGTTTTACTTTATGTGATTGTGTATAACTACACACATGATGATGATTGTGATTTGGATATTCAGGGCGTAAGTTGATATTGTGTTACTATAGTGTATTTGTTTACCTAAATAGTTGTCGTTACATGTTAACATTAACGTAAGATTATAGCCAATACATTTAACTATTTTTGTTTTACTTTATGTGATTGTGTATAACTACACACATGATGATGATTGTGATTTGGATATTCAGCTCGTAAGTTGATATTGTGTTACTATAGTGTATTTGTTTACCTAAATAGTTGTCGTTACATGTTAACATTAACGTAAGATTATAGCCAATACATTTAACTATTTTTGTTTTACTTTATGTGATTGTGTATAACTACACACATGATGATGATTATGATTTGGATATTCAGCTCGTAAGTTGATATTGTGTTACTATAGTGTATTTGTTTACCTAAATAGTTGTCGTTACATGTTAACATTAATGTAAGATTATAGTCAATACATTTAACTATTTTTGTTTTACTTTATGTGATTGTGTATAACTACACACATGATGATGATTGTGATTTGGATATTCAGGGAGTAAGTTGATATTGTGTTACTATAGTGTATTTGTTTACCTAAATAGTTGTCGTTACATGTTAACATTAACGTAAGATTATAGCCAATACATTTAACTATTTTTCTTTTACTTTATGTGATTGTGTATAACTACACACATGATGATGATTGTGATTTGGATATTCAGTTAGTAAGTTGATATTGTGTTACTATAGTGTATTTGTTTACCTAAATAGTTGTCATTACATGTTAACATTAACGTAAGATTATAGCCAATACATTTAACTATTTTTCTTTTACTTTATGTGATTGTGTATAACTACACACATGATGATTATTGTGATTTGGATATTCAGAGGGTAAGTTGATATTGTGTTACTATAGTGTATTTGTTTACCTAAATAGTTGTCGTTACATGTTAACATTAACGTAAGATTATAGCCAATACATTTAACTATTTATCTTTTACTTTATGTGATTGTGTATAACTACACACATGATGATGATTGTGATTTGGATATTCAGCTCGTAAGTTGATATTGTGTTACTATAGTGTATTTGTTTACCTAAATAGTTGTCGTTACATGTTAACATTAACGTAAGATTATAGCCAATACATTTAACTATTTTTCTTTTACTTTATGTGATTGTGTATAACTACACACATGATGATGATTGTGATTTGGATATTCAGTTAGTAAGTTGATATTGTGTTACTATAGTGTATTTGTTTACCTAAATAGTTGTCGTTACATGTTAACATTAACGTAAGATTATAGCCAATACATTTAACTATTTTTCTTTTACTTTATGTGATTGTGTATAACTACACACATGATGATGATTGTGATTTTGATATTCAGTTAGTAAGTTGATATTGTGTTACTATAGTGTATTTGTTTACCTAAATAGTTGTCGTTACATGTTAACATTAACGTAAGATTATAGCCAATACATTTAACTATTTTTGTTTTACTTTATGTGATTGTGTATAACTACACACATGATGATGATTGTGATTTGGATATTCAGTTCGTAAGTTGATATTGTGTTACTATAGTGTATTTGTTTACCTAAATAGTTGTCGTTACATGTTAACATTAATGTAAGATTATAGCCAATACATTTAACTATTTTTCTTTTACTTTATGTGATTGTGTATAACTACACACATGATGATGATTATGATTTGGATATTCAGCTCGTAAGTTGATATTGTGTTACTATAGTGTATTTGTTTACCTAAATAGTTGTCGTTACATGTTAACATTAACGTAAGATTATAGCCAATACATTTAACTATTTTTGTTTTACTTTATGTGATTGTGTATAACTACACACATGATGATGATTGTGATTTGGATATTCAGCTCGTAAGTTGATATTGTGTTACTATAGTGTATTTGTTTACCTAAATAGTTGTCGTTACATGTTAACATTAATGTAAGATTATAGCCAATACATTTAACCATTTTTCTTTTACTTTATGTGATTGTGTATAACTACACACATGATGATGATTATGATTTGGATATTCAGCTCGTAAGTTGATATTGTGTTACTATAGTGTATTTGTTTACCTAAATAGTTGTCGTTACATGTTAACATTAATGTAAGATTGTAGTCAATACATTTAACTATTTTTGTTTTACTTTATGTGATTGTGTATAACTACACACATGATGATGATTGTGATTTGGATATTCAGCTCGTAAGTTGATATTGTGTTACTATAGTGTATTTGTTTACCTAAATAGTTGTCGTTACATGTTAACATTAATGTAAGATTATAGCCAATACATTTAACCATTTTTCTTTTACTTTATGTGATTGTGTATAACTACACACATGATGATGATTATGATTTGGATATTCAGCTCGTAAGTTGATATTGTGTTACTATAGTGTATTTGTTTACCTAAATAGTTGTCGTTACATGTTAACATTAATGTAAGATTATAGTCAATACATTTAACTATTTTTGTTTTACTTTATGTGATTGTGTATAACTACACACATGATGATGATTGTGATTTGGATATTCAGGGAGTAAGTTGATATTGTGTTACTATAGTGTATTTGTTTACCTAAATAGTTGTCGTTACATGTTAACATTAACGTAAGATTATAGCCAATACATTTAACTATTTTTCTTTTACTTTATGTGATTGTGTATAACTACACACATGATGATGATTGTGATTTGGATATTCAGTTAGTAAGTTGATATTGTGTTACTATAGTGTATTTGTTTACCTAAATAGTTGTCATTACATGTTAACATTAACGTAAGATTATAGCCAATACATTTAACTATTTTTCTTTTACTTTATGTGATTGTGTATAACTACACACATGATGATTATTGTGATTTGGATATTCAGAGGGTAAGTTGATATTGTGTTACTATAGTGTATTTGTTTACCTAAATAGTTGTCGTTACATGTTAACATTAACGTAAGATTATAGCCAATACATTTAACTATTTATCTTTTACTTTATGTGATTGTGTATAACTACACACATGATGATGATTGTGATTTGGATATTCAGCTCGTAAGTTGATATTGTGTTACTATAGTGTATTTGTTTACCTAAATAGTTGTCGTTACATGTTAACATTAACGTAAGATTATAGCCAATACATTTAACTATTTTTCTTTTACTTTATGTGATTGTGTATAACTACACACATGATGATGATTGTGATTTGGATATTCAGTTAGTAAGTTGATATTGTGTTACTATAGTGTATTTGTTTACCTAAATAGTTGTCGTTACATGTTAACATTAACGTAAGATTATAGCCAATACATTTAACTATTTTTCTTTTACTTTATGTGATTGTGTATAACTACACACATGATGATGATTGTGATTTTGATATTCAGTTAGTAAGTTGATATTGTGTTACTATAGTGTATTTGTTTACCTAAATAGTTGTCGTTACATGTTAACATTAACGTAAGATTATAGCCAATACATTTAACTATTTTTCTTTTACTTTATGTGATTGTGTATAACTACACACATGATGATTATTGTGATTTGGATATTCAGAGGGTAAGTTGATATTGTGTTACTATAGTGTATTTGTTTACCTAAATAGTTGTCGTTACATGTTAACATTAACGTAAGATTATAGCCAATACATTTAACTATTTTTCTTTTACTTTATGTGATTGTGTATAACTACACACATGATGATGATTGTGATTTGGATATTCAGAGAGTAAGTTGATATTGTGTTACTATAGTGTATTTGTTTACCTAAATAGTTGTGGTTATATGTGACGGTCTCAGCAAAAATCCAACTTGTTCCCAAAGTTTCAAAAGTTTTTTGTTTTCTCAGCATTATCGGCCATGTCCAAGGAGTGGATCACCAAAGGTTTAGTCTTCTGTAGTGTGTAGTTTTTGAATTATAGTGCTAGACAGTAGTGTTCCACTGATAATTAGATCAGTATCGAATTGGATCTGATATTGGACATTTCAGTATCAATCGGTATTGGTTATTTAGGTATTCAGATATATACTGATTTGTAGCCACTCGCGCCAATCGTCATTGTCATAACTATCATCGTAAATGCTATACTAGCAAAACGTAGGGTATAACAGGCTGGAAATAGTGTTGAGCTTCATTGTAGCATAAAAGGTACAGGAATTGCTTCATTAAACATTGAGAAACTGCTACTTACTATGTTTGCATGAAAAAGATCGAAATACTCTAATAGAACAGTCACTGCACTATAAAATATGACACTACAGAGCAAAAACCTGCATAATTCTGATTTTGCGAAAAATCCCATTGAAATACATTGAGTAAAAAGCGCATGCTACTAAAATAATTTATTAAATTGTGAAACAAGGCTCGAATCGAGATAACTAAGTGACCAATGGATTCGCGTGTTAATGGTAAGCAAGAATATCTTTATTTTGTTTCAGTGCCTTGTAGCAAATGTGAGTTATCATCATTTGTTTACATTGCAGTATATCATTACGTAAACGTCGCCATTTCTATGTTTAAACAGCCTTTTTGCTTAAATGCATCAGTGTATGGAGGGTGAAAACCATACCTTGCTGAATGCCCCAATCCATTGTGAAGACAATGAGCCAAGTCCCATTTGCATAGCTTGTTTACTTTGTGAGTTATGATCGATTAAAGAGTGCCTGTAATTTTTCCTGTATGGTTGTTGTATAAATCGATTGTTTTGCAATTCCTGCAGTCTATCACTTTAACTCCACAACTATTAACCAGGTAAGCCTGAAACTTTGACAGCCCGTTGGTTATAGAAAGTAGTTTGATAAAAATGCAAACTAGTCGGGTATTTGCTTAGCAGGTCCCAAATATTCTAATAGAGCAGTCACACATGGCTAACTTGAGAGGTGTGTATATTGTGTGACAATTATTGGTATCTGTATTGGTGAAAATTTACTGCTAAGGTATCGGTATTGGATCAGTAGGTATTTTTCTGTATCGGTGGAACCAGTAGTAAGAACAAGATAATCGAATTGTACAGCAAATATGCTGAAAATATACTGCAATTGCTTACATTCGCCACCATAACTTCTGTTTGCATTAGTTTACAATGTTGTAATTAGGCTTAAAATGTTCACCGTGGTTTGGAAAATCACCCAAGGAATAGTGTTCTCCCTGGATAGTTACTTGCACATATAGGTATGAAGACGGTACAGTTGGAAGAAATGACGACGATCTCGCCTACGTTTACCACATTATAAACAAATGTACGTGACATGCATACCATTGGGGCTACAGAAACACAAAACAAAGATTTTTAAACTCTCCATGATCAGGCGAATAAGGCGGTATATAGTTTGAGCCTTCCTTCTCTAATTACTGGCCTGATAAAAACACTTGTGTATTTTTCTTTGTAGTATGTGTAATTAGGGTTCCACCAATACAGAAAAATACCTACCGATCCAATACCGATACCTAGCAGTAAATTTTCACCGTTACAGATACCAATATCGATAATTACCATACAATTTACTCACCTTTCAAGTTAGCTTGTGTGATTGCTCTATTAGAATATTTTATTGAGCAGTGACTGTTCTATTAGAGTATTTCGATCTTTTTTCATGCAAACATAGTAGGTAGCAGTTGCTCAATGTTTAATGAAGCAATTCTTGCGCCTTTTGTGCTAGAATAATGCTCAACACTATTTTCAGCCGGTTGTACCTCACGTTTTACTAGCATAGCAGTTATGATGATAGTTATGATGATGACGATTGGCGTGTGTGGCTAATCAGTATCGGAATACCTAAATAACCGATACCGATCGATACCAAAAGCCCAATATCAGCTCTGATATGATACCAATCAATTATCAGTAGAACATTGTGTAATTTTGCAATTTTTTTAAATATTCAATTTTCTCCATATGCATGTTTGTGCAAACAAGTTGAGTTTTTGTTGAGACGGTCACATATATTAGCAATTAACATAAGATTATAACTAACTATGTTTCTTTTACTTTATTTAATTGTGTATAACTATATACATTATGACGATTGTGATTTGGATATTCAGCTTATTATGTTACCTAGCATTGGTACCTGCCCTACGTGCAGGACCATCTCTGCAATAAATAAATTTTTTAAATGGGAACCAAGCTATCAATATGCAGTGCTATTTTCATAATGTATACATAGCATATTATGTATTTTGTTGCATTTAAAGTAGATATATTCTAGTGCACTGAAATGATGCATGTGAGCGTGCACATACGTTGAACAGGTAATTGTACATGTGTGTAATAATAATTTATTGTACATACAGGTGTGGTGCTAAGTATAGTACCTGTCCCGGCTATCAATAACTTATAGTGACAAAAACATGCACTATGTACCCTCTAGTCATGGGTTGGTTACATTGTGCTTTGAACTTTTCACTGCTCGAGTCATCCATTATGTGTAGTCATGGCTCCAGTTCAAGCTCTAGACACCATGTATTTCCTGCTCCAGCCGATCTCATACTTGCCAAGTCCAGGGTGTCCACTGTTTGTAATTTACCCTCTCCCCAGTAGGCTTTCTTCACTATATTCTTTGTTCTGTATAGGTTCCTTTTTCTAGCTCTAGGTGTAGGTACAAAACCCTTTTAATAGAACATCTTAGCATAGAGTTACAGTGCGGTGGATGGGTGTGCCATTAGGGTCGGTTCTTCTTCTCTTTAAATTACAAAAAAATTAGGTTGTATGTATGATAAGGATTTAGCGCTTATTCAAAATGGAGCTATATTGACATGGTATAATTATTATCCTACATCACATTTCTATAATCTGCTTCACTTGTGTTCCCTGTACTGATACTATAGCCATATCCCATTCCTGTTAATTCAACATCCTTATTGATACTACACACTTTAAAACTTGGTCTTTGAAGCTGTTATATAAGTGCAGAAGAGGGAACTGTGACACTCAATCTTATCCTATACATGTATGACTATATTGCTGTAGTCAGTAGCTATGCTTTTTAACATGAGACTTTGTATTGAAAAGTTTGGTAGCTATTTGTACCATTCAAAATGAATTAACATTGGATGCACGTGCAATGGACACAGCTATATGTATAGTGACATAAAGCTTACAAACACTGAAAACTGAAAAGAGGTGCAGTCATGCAAAATATGATGGAAAGGTGACATGAAATCTACACAGTGAAAGAAGACAAAACTGGTTGTACCAAGCAGAAAATGCACATGCATGCCAAAACACTAAAATGTGGTGGTGTTTGCCCTAGTCAATGAACATTTTACACCTTCAATTAGGGTGATAGAATGTCACCTGTACATGTCACATACTAACAAAAAGCATGTGTACAGCACTGAACCATGTAAGCTCCAGCTTTTGCACTAAAGGAATACTTACAGTTCCCTATGCCCTACCACTAATAATGTCATCATCATTCACCTGTATGCTGCACTTAGTGAAATGTTGGTATTTAACTATAGTTACACATGTAACATGAAGAAGTACACATAACAGTGTTGCTTCAGAAGAAGGAAAAGAAGGTGCATAAAAAAGCATACATTTAAAAGTTGTGGCCAAAAGATTCTCAAAGCGAAATAAAGAAAGTTGCTCCATCTGGGACTTGAACTCACTACCTGACAGTTATGAAGCATATGCCCTACCCACTTAACCAAATAACACTGTGGTTAGGGGATGAGTAAAACCTGGTTATAAAGGTGTGCATAATTTGAATGGCTTAGGAGTTTACTTGCGATTCACCATGCAGTTTGTACAAAAATTCCAGTGAGTTTTGTTCTACAGCCCTGCATTCAACGTGCTGTAGACGGCAAACAGCAGCAGTTAAAAACGTCTTTTAATAAACTTGGTGAAGCTAGATGATGAGCATTTTGTGAAGCTAACAAACCATTTCGATACGTGCAGTGGTTAGCGAGATAGCTGAGTGCCCGAATGGAATGTAGATAATTACAATTTCAGCTTTATATATGTGACCCAGTCTGAGAAAACCGGTCTTATCGCCAATGTCAGCAGATTTGATTTTTCACCCAGGGCACACAGCTACATGAATAAACTATCTAATTCCACATTTAAAATCAGCTAGACTTGAGTGGTCTGGTTTTGCTGGCTGCTTTTCCCAAGCCCAGTGGCGATCCGTACGTGTGGTGTGGGACCTTAATGGAGCTCTGGTCAGCCTGGGAATGACTGTGTGTGGCTGTACAGCTCTGTGGTGTTGAATAAGTACCTCTGCTGTGGGTTTCCTTTCATTCTAGCCAGTTGTGAGACCTCGTTGGCTCAAAACTTGGCCTAATTCATCCCTTGGCCTTCCTATTCAATTTTTGAACACCATCTTGCCCACCTTCCAGGGCCCCCGCCTCCCACCCAATCTGCAGCTCGCCTGATACAGTCAACCTCGGTTTAAAAACTATCTAAAATGGCAGGAAACTTAGTTGTTGGCTACTTGCACAGTGGATGCTCTGGAAGGTAAGGAATTGGTGTAAAACGTGTGAAAATTTGGTACAAATAGCTTCAACCATTGGCGAGCTACAACACACTAAATACTTAAAACCGGCATTTCTCAATACTTTTAAATAGGCGATAAGCCCGGTTTTGTCAGACTGGGTCACATATCAAGACACACGGTAGTGTGTCGTGCGGCCCAAGAAGCCGGCGCGTAACACCCGTGAGTATATTGACAGGAAGAAAGAAAACGAAATTTTCGCACCTCCGTAGCTCTGTGCTTCCTTGATGAAACAAGACGATTTTTGCTGTGGACATGCCCCCCAACTGCAGCACTCTACATTCCAAATTTGAGCGAAATCGCTTCGCGCGTTCCCGAGATATGCGACTTCAAAAATTGGCTGAGTTTCTTCGTTTTTTTTTTCTTCTTATTTTTCTTTTTCTTGTCGCACACTTACAAAAACTGCTATAAAACTCGAACGCGTTATCCGATTGCCTTGAAATTTGGCACACAGAAGGGGGGTATAAAGGCGCATCTCGGTACCAACTTTGGCTGGAATACCATAAACAGACAAAGAGTTATGAGCGATTATGCACGAAAAATAACACCAATATGTTGTCACGCCTACAGGGTAAACCGCGTATGGGAAGAAGCTGAAAATCGGTGGGTGAATAGGTTAACTATTGAACCTCAAACCTTTTGTGGTTTGAAAGAAATCGAGCTAAAAACCAGGAAGATACAGCGAAAAAATCAACAGTGTGTAACAATTACGCAATCGAGATTAGCTAATTTTTAATATTTTTATTTTATTATTATTATTATTATTATGCTTGCCACGCCTACCAGGTAAACCGCTTGGGGTAATGCTTTCAAAATCGCTGTACAGATGGAGTTATCATCTTAGAAAGGCTCTTCAATGGTGTAGAAGAATCAGACTTAAATCCACGGAGTTATAACACGAAATCCAACTTGGTGTAGCAAGTGCGAGATCGAGATACTCTAATAGAGCAGTCATCCTAATAGAGCAGTCACCCTGAACAGAATTAAAGAGATCAGTTAGAAATAAGTAACCTGTATAGAGATCAGCTACAAACAAATCACCCTGTAGAGAGTTCAGCTACAAATAATTCACCCTGTTAAAACATCAGTTAGAAGAAGATTTCTTGTAGAGAGTTCAAATACAAACAAATCACCCTGTTGAAAGATCAGCTAGAAGATGTCACCTTGTAGATAGTTCAGTTACAAAGAAACCACCATGTAGAGAATTCAGCTACAAACTAGTGACCCTGTAGATACATCAGCTAGAAGAAGTTACCTTGTAGAGAGTTCAGCTACAAAGAAACCATTCTGTAAAGAGCTCAGCTGCAAACAAATCACCTATACAGAATTCAGCTACAAACAAATCACCCTGTAGAGAGATCAGCTAGAAGAAGTTACCTTGTAGATAGTTCAGCTACAAACAAATCATCCTGTAGAGAGATCAGCTAGAAGAAGTTACCTTGTAGATAGTTCAGCTACAAACAATTCAACCTGTACAGAGCTCAGTTAAAAGAGGTTTCCTTGTAAAAAGTTCAGCTACAAACAAATCACCCTGTAGAGAGATAAGTAAGAAGAAGTTACCTTGTAGATCGTTCTGCTACAAACAATTCACCCTGTAAAGAGATCAGCTAGAAGAAGTTACCTTGTAGAGAGTTCAGCTACAAAGAAACCATCATGTAGAGAATTCAGCCGCAAACAAATCATGTATAGAGAGTTCAGCTACAAACAAATCTCCCTGTAGAGAGATCAGCTAGAAGAAGTTTCCTTGTAGAGAGTTCTGCTACAAACAAATCACCCTGTAGAAAGATCAGCTAGAAGAAATCACCTCGTAGAGAGTTCAGCTTCAAAGAAACAATCATGTGAGAGTTCAGGTACAAACAAATTGTCCTGTAGAGAGATCAGCTAGAAGAAGTTACCTTGTAGAGAGTTCAGCTACAAAGAAACCATCATGTAGATAGTTCAGGTACAAACAAATCACCCTGTAGAAAGATCAGCTATAGAAGAAATCACCTTGTAGAGAGTTCAGCTACAAAGAATCTATCGTGTAGAGAGTTTAACTACAAACAAATCACCCTGTAGAAAGATCAGCTATAGAAGAAATCACCTTGTAGAGAGTTCAGCTACAAAGAAACCATCATGTAGAGAGTTCAGCTACAAACAAATCGGCCTGTAGAGAGATCAGCTAGAAGAAATTACCTTGTAGAGAGTTCAGCTACAAAGAAACAATCATGTAGAGAGTTCAGCTGCAAACAAATCACCTGTAGAGAGTTCAGCTAGAAACAAGTCACCCTGTAGAGAGATCAGCTAGAAACAAGTCACCTTGTAGAGAGTTCAGCTAGAAGAAGTAACATTGTAGAGCTACAAAGAAGCTACCATGTAGAGTTCAGCTGCAAACAAATCACCCTGTAGAGAACTCAGCTACAAACAAATCGCCCTGTAGAAAGATTAGCTAGAAGAAGTTACTTTATAGGGAGTTCAGCTATGAACAGATCACCCTGTAGAGAGTTCAGCTACAAACAAATCACCCTGTAGAGAGTTAAGTTACAAAGAAACCACCATGTAGAGAGTTCAGCTGCAAAAAAAATCAATCACTCTGTAGAGAGTTCAGCTAGAAGAAGTCACCTTGTAGAGAGTTAAGCTGCAAATAAATCACCCTGTAGAGAATTCAGCTACAAACAAATCACCCTGTAGAAAGATCAGCTAGAAGAAGTTACCTTGTAGAGAGTTCAGCTACAAAGAAACCACCATGTAGAGAGTTCAGCTGCAAACAAATCACCTGTAGAGAATTCAGCTAGAAACAAGTCACCCTGTAGAGAGATCAGCTAGAAACAAGTCACCCTGTAGAGAGTTCAGCTAGAAGAAGTCACATTGTAGAGAGTTCAGCTACAAAGAAACTACCACGTAGAGAATCCAGCTGCAAACAAATCATCCTGTAGAGAGTTCAGCTAGAAGAAGTCACCTTTTAGAGAGTTCAGCTACAAAGCAACCACCATGTAAAGAGTTCAGCTGCAAAAAACTCAATCACCTTGTAGAAAGATCGGCTAGAAGAAGTTACCTTGTAGAGAGTTCAGCTACAAAGAAACCACCATGTAGAGAGTTCAGCTGCAAACAAATCACCTGTAGAGAGTTCAGCTAGAAACAAGTCACCCTGTAGAGAGTTCAGCTAGAAGAAGTCACATTGTAGAGAGTTCAGCTACAATGAAACTCCCATGTAGAGAGTTCAGCTGCAAACAAATCACCCTGTAGAGAACTCAGCTACAAACAAATATGCAGTGAAAAAGATCAGCTAGAAGAAGTTACCTTGTAGAGAGTTCAGCTACAACGAAACCACCATGTAGAGAGTTCAGCTACAAACAAATCACCTGTAGAGAGTTCAGCTAGAAACAAGTCACCCTGTAGAGAGATCAGCTAGAAACAAGTCACCTTGTAGAGAGTTCAGCTAGAAGAAGTCACATTGTAGAGAGTTCAGCTACAAAGAAACCACCATTTAGAGAGTTCAGCTGCAAACAAATCACCCAGTAGAAAGTTCAGCTATGAACAGATCACCCTGTTGAGAGTTCAGTTAGAAACAAGGAATCCTGTAGAGAAATCACCTAGAAGTATCACCTTGTAGAGTTCAGCTACAAACAAATCACCTGTAGAGAGTTCAGCTACAAACAAATCACCCTGTAGAGAGATCAGCTAGAAGAAGTTACCTTGTAGGGATTTCAGCTACAAACAAATCACCCTGTAGAGAGTTCAGCTACAAAGAAACTATTCTGTAAAGAGCTCAGCTGCAAACAAATCACTTGTACAGAATTCAGCTACAAACAAATCGCCCTGTAGAGAGATCAGCTAGAAGAAATTACCTTGTAGATAGTTCAGCTACAAACAAATCACCCTGTAGAAAGATCAGTTAGAAGAACTTACCTTGGAGAAAGTTCAGCTACAAAGAAACCATTTTGTAAAGAGCTCAGCTGCAAACAAATCACCTGTACAGAATTCAACTACGAACAAATCACCCTGTAGAGATCAGCTATAAGAAGTTACCTTGTAGATAGTTCAGCTACAAACAAATCTCCCTGTAGAGAGATCAGCTAGAAGAAATTACCTTGTAGAGAGTTCAGCTACAAAGAAACCACCATGTAGAGAGTTCAGCTGCAAAGAAATCACCCTGTAGAAAATTCTGCCAGAAACAAATTGCCCTGTAGAAAGATCAGTTAGAAGAAGTTACCTTTTAGAGAGTTCAGCTACAAAGAAACCATTCTGTAAAGAGCTCAGCTGCAAACAAATCACCTATACAAAATTCAGCTACAAACACATCACCTGTAGAGAGATCAGCTAGAAGAAGTTACCTTGTAGATCGTTCAGCTACAAACAATTCACCCTGTAGAGAGAGCAATTAGAAGAAGTCACCTTGTAGAGTGTTCAGTTACAAAGAAACCACCATGGAGATTTCTGTAATCAATATATGTGACCGGATTTGCGAAAAGGGGTCTTCCACACACATCCAATTCCGTAAATGTTGGAGACCATAACTCAGTGTTCAAGTAACATAATTATTAACCTGAACATTTCACCATGTATTCAGCTATAGTGGTGCTCACCACTGCCCAAATATCAAGGCAATAGCTCTTTCCAATCTGAAGTTATCAATTGTCAAAGTTGGCAAATTGGACCCCTTTTCGCAAATCCGGTCACATATGTATTATACAGTATATATAATTTGTACATTTACTGATAAAATATTTAAAGTACATCTACTTCATCTTTTCTTCTTCCTGTAGTAAAGAAAAAAACATAGGTTAAAAAAGTCCCACAGCTGGCCATAGGCCGGCTTTGGGGTATACAAATACAAAAAGAAATGAAATCTAATCCAAAACAGCCAAGCTGTAAAAAAAGTGTGCGGCTCTCAGAAAGGCTATGGTGAAAAAAGATGTGAAATCCAAGGTGGCGGCCAAGAAATGGCTGTGATGGTAGGTTAGTGGTAAAAATTTTAATAACGACAATTCAGGTGAATTTTTGTGAAGCGGCACAAAAATTCACCTGAATTGTCATTATTAAAAGTTTTACCACTAACCTACCATCACAGCCATTTCTTGGCCGCCACCTTGGATTTCACATCTTTTTTCACCATAGCCTTTCTGAGGGCCGCACACTTTTTTTACAGCTTGGCTGTTTTGGATTAGATATAGATTATTAGCAAGAGTTCATAATATATATATATCAAGACACACGGTAGTGTGTCGTGCGGCCCAAGAAGCCGGCGCGTAACACCCGTGAGTATATTGACTGGAAGAAAGAAAACGCAATTTTCGCACCTCCGTAGCTCTGTGCTTCCTTGATGAAACAAGACGATTTTTGCTGTGGACATGCCCTCCAACTGCAGCACTCCACATTCCAAATTTGAGCGAAATCGCTTTGCGCGTTCCCGAGATATGCGACTTCAAAAATTGGCTCAGTTTCTTCGTTTTTTTTTCTTCTTATTTTTCTTTTTCTTGTCGCACACTTACAAAAACTGCTATAAAACTCGAACGCCATATCCGATTGCCTTGAAATTTGGCACACAGAAGGAGGATATAAAGGCGCATCTCGGTACCAACTTTGACTGGAATACGATAAACAGGCAAAGAGTTATGAGCGATTATTCACGAATAATAACACCAATATGTTGTCATGCCTACAGGGTAAACCGCGTATGGGAAGAAGCTGAAAATCGGTGGGTGAATAGGTTAACTATTGAACCTCAAACCTTTTGTGGTTTGAAAGAAATCGAGCTAAAAAACAGGAAGATACAACGAAAAAACCAACAGTATGTAACAATTATGCAATCGAGATTAGCTAATAAAAAAAACGACTGCTTGCCATGCCTACCAGATAAACCGCTTGGGGTAATGCTTTGAAAATCGTTGTACAGATGGAGTAATCATCTTAGAAAGGCTCATCAATGGTATAGAAGAATCAGACTTAAAGCCACGGAGTTATAACACGAAATCCAACTTGGTGCAGCAAGTGCGAGATCGAGATACTCTAATAGAGCAGTCATCCTAATAGAGCTGTCACCCTGAAGAGAATTCAAGAGATCAGCTAGAAATAAGAAAACTGTATAGAGATCAGCTACACACAAGTCACCCTGTAGAGAGATCAGCTAGAAGAAGTTACCTTGTAGGGAGTTCATGCAACTATGGAAAGAGATAGTTCAACTAGAAAAAATCACCTTGTAGAGTTCAGCTACAAAGAAACCACCATGTAGAGAGTTCAGCTACAAACAAATCGCCCTGTGGAGAGATCAATAGAAGAAGTTACCTTGCAGAGAGTTCAGCTACAAAGAAACCATCATGTAGAGAGTTCAGCTACAAACAAATCTCCCTGTAGAGAGATTAGCTAGAAGAAGTTACCTTGTAGACAGTTAAGCTACAAAGAAACCATCATGTAGAGAGTTCAGCTACAAACAAATCTCCTTGTAGAGAGATCAGCTAGAAGAAGTTACCTTGTAGAGAGTTCAGCTTCAAACAAATCACCGTGTAGAAAGATCAGCTAGAAGAGGTCACCTTGTAGAGAGTTCAGTTACAAAGAAACCACCATGTACAGAGCTCAGCTACAAACTAGTCACCTTGTAGAGACATCAGCTAGAAGAAGTTACCTTGTAGAGAGTTCAGCTACAAAGAAACCATTCTTTAAAGAGCTCAGCTGCAAACAAATCACCTGTACAGAATTCAGCTACAAATAAATCACCCTGTAGAAAGATGAGCTAGAAAAAGTTACCTTGTAGAGAGTTCAGTTACAAAGAAACCACCATGCAGAGAATTCAGCTACAAACTAGTGACCCTGTAAAGACATCAGCTAGAAGAAGTTACCTTGAGAGAGTTCAGCTACAAAGAAACCATTATTTAAAGAGCTCAGCTGCAAACAAATCACCTATACAAAATTCAGCTACAAACAAATCACCATGTAGAGAGATCAGCTAGAAGAAGTTAATTTGTAGAGAGTTCAGCTACAAAGAAACCATCATTTAGAGAGTTCAGCTACAAACAAATCTCCCTGTAGAGAGATCAGCTAGAAGAAGTTACCTTGTAGAGAGTTCAGCTACAAACAAATCACCCTGTGTTAGATCAGCTAGAAGAAGTCACCTTGTAGAAAGTTCAGTTACAAAGAAACCACCGTGTAGAGAGTTCAGCTACAAACTAGTCACCTTGTAGAGACATCAGCTAGAAAAGTTACCTTGTAGAGAGTTCAGCTACAAACAAACCATTCTGTTTAGAGCTCAGCTGCAAACAAATCACCTGTACAGAATTCAGCTACAAACAAATCACCCTGTAGAGAGGTCAGCTAGAAGAAATTATCTTGTACATAGTTCAGCTACAAAGAAACCACCAAGTAGAGAGTTCAGCTGCAAAGAAATCACCCTGTAGAAAATTCAGCCACAAACAAATTGCCCTGTAGAAAGATCAGTTAGAAGAAGTTACCTTTTAGAGAGTTCAGCTACGAAACCATTCTGTAAAGAGCTCAGCTGCAAACAAATCACCTGTACATAATTCAGCTACAAACAAATCACCCTGTAGAGAGATCAGCTAGAAGTAGTTACCTTGTAGATCGTTCAGCTACAAACAAATCACACTGTAGAGAGATCAGCTAGAAGAAGTTACCTTGTAGAGATTTCAGCTACAAAGAAACCACCATGTAGAGAGTTCAGCTGCAAAGAAATCACCCTGTAGAAAATGCAGCCACGAACAAATTTCCCTGTAGAAAGATCAGTTAGAAGAAGTTACCTTGTAGAGAGTTCAGCTACAAAGAAACCATTCTGTAAAGAGCTCAGCTGCAAACAAATCACCTGTACAGAATTCAGCTACAAACAAATCACCCTGTAGAGAGATCAGCTAGAAGAAGTTACCTTATAGATCGTTCAGCTACAAACAAATCACACTGTAGAGAGATCAGCTAGAAGAAGTTACCTTGTAGAGATTTCAGCTACAAAGAAACCACCATGTAGAGAGTTCAGCTGCAAAGAAATCACCCTGTAGAAAATGCAGCCACGAACAAATCACCCTGTAGAGAGATCAGCTAGAAGAAATTACTTTGTAGAGAGTTCAGCTACAAAGAAACCACCTTGTAGAGAGTTCAGCTGCAAAGAAATCACCCTGTAGAAATTCTGCCACAAACAAATTGCCCTGTAGAAAGATCAGTTAGAAGAAGTTACCTTGTAGATAGTTCAGCTACAAACAGACCTCCCTGTAGAGAGATCAGCTAGAAGAAATTACCTTGTAGAGAGTTCAGCTACAAAGAAACCACCATGTAGAGAGTTCAGCTGCAAAGAAATCACCCTGTAGAAAATGCAGCCACAAACAAATTTCCCTGTAGAAAGATCAGTTAGAAGAAGTTACCTTTTAGAGAGTTCAGCTACAAAGAAACCATCATGAAGAGAGTTCAGCTGCAAACAAATCTCCCTGTAGAGAGTTCAGTTAGAAGAAGTTACCTTGTAGAGAGTTCAGCTACAAAGAAACCATTCTGTAAAGAGCTCAGCTGCAAACAAATCACCTGTACAGAATTCAGCTGCAAACAAATCACCCTGTAGAGAGATCAGCTAGAAGAAGTTACCTTGTAGATAGTTCAGCTACAAACAAATCTCCCTGTAGAGAGATCAGCTAGAAGAAATTACCTTGTAGAGAGTTCAGCTGCAAAGAAATCACCACTGCCCAAATTTCAAGGCAATAGCTCTCTTCAATCTGAAGTTATCAATTGTCAAAGTTGGCAAATTGGATGTGTGTGGAAGGCCCCTTTTCGCAAATCCGGTCACATATGTATTATATATATAATTTGTACATTTACAGATAAAATATTTAAAGTACATGTACTTCATCTTTTCTTCTTCCTGTAGTAAAGAAATAAAACATAGGTTAAAAAAGTCCCAAAGCTGGCCATAGGCCGGCTTTGGGGTATACAAATACAAAAAGAAATGAAATCTAATCCAAAACAGCCAAGCTGTTAAAAAAGTGTGCGGCCCTCAGAAAGGCTATGCTGAAAAAAGATGTGAAATCCAAGGTGGCGGCCAAGAAATGGCTGTGATGGTAGGTTAATGGTAAAAATTTTAATAATGACAATTCAGGTCAATTTTGTGAAGCGGCACAAAAATTCACCTGAATTGTCGTTATTAAAATTTTTACCATTAACCTACCATCACAGCCATTTCTTGGCCGCCACCTTGGATTTCACATCTTTTTTCACCATAGCCTTTCTGAGGGCCGCACACTTTTTTTACAGCTTGGCTGTTTTGGATTAGATATATATATACTGAGGAGAGTATTCTACTCTCATATACCCCTGTAGAAGGGCATATCATGAAGTTATGATGTAGCTTTTCTGAGTTCGCCCATTTTTCTTTGTATAATTAATGATGTAATTAGTTGAACATGGTATCGATTGAACACGTGCCTAACAACAGTGCTAGCAACCAAATTAACTCCAGCTCTAAACATTTCTCACCAAACTACAATCGTTCCTTCACGGGTTAAGTCTGTTTTGTAGGAGTTTCTTGCTAGGCCATTCGCAAATACAGTTATTCTGAGCGTCATGAGTGTGACATAGTGCTAACAATTCTTGCACTTTTACGGCTGCTTGTACGTCACGAACCACAACATCTTGTCATTACGCCATAACTTCTTGATACGTCTTCTACAGGGGTATATGAGAGTAGGATACTCTCCTCTGTGTGTATAATTATATATATTATAATGTACCACTTTCACACCTCAGATCAAAGGAAGCCAGTGCATATATACCACATATTGCACTGACTCAAAATGTTAACAAGATATACGCACTGCCTTAATGAGATACTGTATAGCAGGAATGATTTACGGACGAAAACATTCGTGAATGATCTGTTTCCCCGTTCGCGAGAAAGCGTTCGCGATTCATTGCTTAAAGTAATTGGGCACGCGCCCACAATGAATTAATCTTTTTTTCTATGAATAGGGAACGCTCGACTATATGGCTGACTCTGACATGTTGCATACTATGCATACTAGTAGCCATGCATGATTGCTGTTTTGCTGGAGAAGTAAGTATTCATGCTAATGAGTGCGGACGATAGGCACACCTATAGCCTTGGGGGCGGTACTAAAACCAAGGCTAAGACATGCCATTCCAGCACAGTGAAAATTGCTGGGCTGCAATTATATTTGCCCCATTTAGTAGCACTGATTTTTCCACTGTCACTGAAGTTTGCATCTGTCTGTTTGAATCACACGCCATGGTCCTGTGCCTCACTGGCTGTACCATCACGCATATATAGCAGTTTAGTGAGTAGCTACCCGTTTATGCTCTCATTACATGAATGCTGCATCAACTGGCCCAATAAAAGAACTTTTTTAATTGTAGGAAAACATTTGCGAATGCACCTAAAATCGCAAAATTCGTGCATGTTTTCTTCCGTGAATCATTCCCTTTATACTCACTGCTACAGTGCGCATATCTCGTTAAACACTGCCTTAACGAGACGTACACACTGCTACAGTGCGTGTATCTCGTTAACTTGAGATATTGCACACCTAATAGGAGTGCACACTATATCCAGAAATCATCAGATTTCTTTGATGCTATACTGTTATATATACCGATTTTCAGCTCATTGCTCTAAGCGGTTTTCCTGGTAGGCATGAAAACTAATAGTTTTTTATTCATAAAAATAGATCGCATAACTGTGACACAGGTTGGGTTTTGTGTCGTATCTTTATCTCAAATCTTTTCAAACCACAAAAAGGCGCTCCTACAATGGTTACTCCATCTACATAGCGATTTTCAGCTCATTCCTTCTAGGGGTTTACCCTGTGGGTGTGACAGACCTTCGACTTTATTTTACACGAATAATCAGTCATAACTCCGTGAATATTCATCAGATTTCTACCAAAGTTGATACTGAGATCCACCTTAATGAGCCCTTTAAGTGTGCCAAATTTCAGCCAGATTGGAGCACACATTTGTGTTCTATGGCGGATTTTGTAAAGTGTGCAAAATGAAGAAGACAAAAAAACCAAGAAATTAAAACAAAATTTTGGTCACTTGTATCTCGGAACTGTCTGGAGCGATTTTCTTCAAATTTGGTATGTAGACTTCCCTACCTGGCTGGCACCTCTGTAGCAAATTTGGTTCCAATCGGATCAGGGGTCACAGAGCTACATAGATGTGAAAATCGCATTTTCTTTCCCTATACCAAGTAAGTATATTCCCTCATAGTGACCATCATCTCTTTATTTTACTACTTTTTATTGCTGGAGTGCTACATGAAAACTTTTTATTGAACTACTTTATTAACTACTGTATGTGCAGAAATTTTTGCAATATAACTATTTCACGAGTTGCAAACCAAAACCCAATTTTATTTTCAGTTCCATGCCAATACTGGATTGTTCATGATTTTATTTTTACGTCACGTACCTCAATTTTATTGGGTGCAGAGTTGTCTTGTATTTGAACTCAATGTTACACTGACTACAAGATGGATTTAATTCATAACTTTAAACCAGCACATCTAGCTAGTCCTGGAAAAGACACTTTGCAAAGTAGCGTGTCGCAGTTGATGAGAGCTGAAAGCAATCTCAAGCACCAGCTATGTCGAGGTTTTGAAGCACTACTGGCCTACCACAAAAGGGTGTTTTCATCTCACAATTCACCATCTCTCTGACTGGGGGATTCCATATTTATGGTAGTCCATGAATGCAGCTACTGATAGTTCATTGTCAAAGTCATTGCACATTATGAAGTTTTATTTTCACAGTTGCTGTGTTAACCATGAAATCCATGAAAATTATATACTGTGAAAATATCCGTGTACGGTAAGCACAGCTATAAAATTAATTTATAAATAAAGTAAAGGTCCAAGCAATGAAAAGTAGTGAAACAAGAGGTGGATTGTGGTATTACAGCATAGCATAGCTTGGTGGGAAAGTCTCTACATTGGGATTGATTGTTATAACATGCCAATGTAGGGATTTTTCCACCGAGCTATGCTGTAATACCATCATTCATCTCTTGTTTCACTACCTTTTATTGCTTGGATCCCTACGTTACTTTTATATTAATAATTTTACTAGTTTGCCCTTTGTTATAGCATGCAACTATACACGTGTGACTGTTCTATTACTGTGACTACTGTATTAGAGTATTTTGAATTAGCCTTTCACCTACCAGGGTGTGTGTCACCATTTCATTGCATTGTGCTAGCATTATGAATACAGCTAGACCAATAATAATGAGGTGTTTTATCATGCTGAATTGTTAAGAGGCGTGGTGGTCTTGGCACTTGATTGTTGTTAATCAACCAAGATCGCATTAATAGGTATCTGCCGAGCGTAAGCACTTCAATAAATTTGCGGCATCTAAATGTGCTGCTCAAGGAGAGTGTTGATAGGAAAAATTAATGTCTCAATATTATTTCATTACATGGGAGAAGAAAAAAGAGTAGCCTGATTGAGGATAAAAGGAAAGACAAGGCACAGAGGGCACACACTTATCAGAACCCAAAAGGCACATCCCACTGGTGAGTTTGTTACTGTAGCATAAGTGGTGGCTGTACACTGCTTCCTTTGGCCACCAGATTTGCAACTGTGGTCAGGCAGGCAGGCAGGCAGATGAAAATTCAAGTGTCGGTGATATTTCAAAATTCTATATCCAGCTGTCTCTAAGTGTTTTCTTGTTTTTGATGTTAGATGGTCTAATAAAGGTGATTTTCATTGTGTAAGTTGTTTCTGATTTCAAAGGTGGCATTTTGGGTGGTGCGTGTCATTTTTGGGAGGGATCCCTACTTAACATGTGTTGCTGTGACTACTGTATTAAAGTATCTCAATCTCACTACTCATCTACACAGTAAGGGAAGGGGTACAAATACCTTGGTATATAGATCACCAAACAGCATGACCTTAGCACTGATTAATAGAAGCGGGTGGCATGTTCTGATCATTTAAGGAGCTGTGGTCCATTACAATCATTTTATAAGCCCAGCTTAACTCTTACCCAATACTATTAGCTATACAACGGTCCGTTAAATGCCTCAAATAATATCTTGGCATATAAATACGCTCCTTCTAGAGTGTCAGTATGGAATATCAATGCCTTGGTATGGTTTTTTGGCATGAACGTCAATAGAAGATAAAATGAATGGCAAGAGAGTAAATTTTTATCAGAGTCACAAAAGGCACATCTGAGTTTGGTATTGTGGCATAAACTAATGCACATGCACTGCTTTGTTTGGCCTCTAGCCTTGCAACTGCAAGCTGGCAGACCAAAATTCAGGTTTTGATGATAAATCAATATTCAGCTGTAGCTGCCTGTGTTTTCTTGTTTTTAACGTTGTGTTTGATGTTATCTCGTATCATATTTCTATGATGGTTTTTAGATGCAGAATTTTTGGTGCCACCCATTGCTTTAGGGGAGCTTTACTAAACAGTACTATCATCCTGGTTGACTGAGTAAATTTTCTCTATATCAGTACCTTCAATTGCTGTAAAAGTAGGAATCGATTTACATCAACAATAGAAGATGAGTTTTGGATGTCAAGTAACTATGAGCTAAACATTCAGCTTTAAGATGTATGTCCAAATATATAATGTATAAGATCAATAGTGACTAAAAATTACCAGATTGATTTTAACCCACGACTTCTTGAACACTAGCCAGATACTCTACTAGTTAAACACTTTGTGCTAGTGGAAAGGAGCAAAATATTCAGCTTATATAGTTTCACAACTTTTTTGTTCTTTCATCAGTGATTTAGTTTTGCCGTATATGTTTGTTCCAATAGTAGGGAATGCAATTAATCCCAAATCACATGGTTTGTTTTTGTAATTGCACTTATAACCTGGAATTCCATCTACAACTGATGTTACCATTCCCTGTTACATAGCAACAGTATGGTTGCTTTTGTTGTTGTTTAGCAACCCTTAAACGCACATAAGCCTATATATTATAGGCAAATAGGCATGGTTGTAAACAAAATGCTATAACTTTCGAAGCATACCTCCTATGGCTACGCAATTTATTTCATTCTACTCGTAATGTAGTAAGCATTACAATGATACCTAGGGCTTTCACCTTTGTGCTAAAGCATGATGCCAGAACTCACTGTGCAATTGACTTTCCATTAAATAAACATGCAAAACTTTTATATACCTTTATAAAATTACCCTTAACTTGATGGTGGTTGTTCCAATCGACTTCCAATAAAGTTTGTTCGCTTCACCATTACATTTCGCGTTAGGCCATACAAAGCTCATGTGATTAAACCCACAATCGAAGTTAAACACATGGCGAGAAGCTTGATTGATGGATAACACTAATCCCCATTGTTCTTTGCTTCACAACAAGTGAGTCTCCACTGTTACAGTGTTTATTTAACTTTCCCCAATAGCCCAGCGAATAGACTTTTGATCAATATGGAGTTTTAGGCTAAAGAAGTTGAACTACCCCACCTAATGTTGCCATGTATGCATGAAATGTGTAAACACGCATTCCCCAAAAGTTTCATGCGCATTTAAGGATTCACAACAGGGAGTGTATAAACAGTGGAATGGACTACTGGAATGGTGGAATACTGGAATGGTGGAATGGATTTTTTAAAGTTCAATATCATTTTTTAAATCCAAATAAATAGGATTCCCCTTGAAGTCAGCTCTTTTAGCATAATTCACCTCACCATAGACAAAGTTTACCAATATATTGTACTGTAAAGTAAGTTATGAACATGCACAATAGCAGTTTATTGGGAACACTAAGAAGACTCCTGACTTAACCCTTGTTTCCAAATAATAAAAAGTTAGCTAGCTAGCTGATTACATGAATGCATTGTGAAAGTACATTCACTGTATAATGAAGTATTCATTTATTATCAACTTTACCAGTTAGGCACTGGAGGACGAACACAGAAGGCAGAGCCTGTACGAGGTGTTTACCACTAACCTATAGGAGCCTAAGCGAAAATCTTTGGGTAAAGTGAAACGGGACAATTTAAGCCAAGTTCATTGTGGCAGTGCCATGTTGCACACTGAACTGAACCACAGTTAGTTTCACACAAGTAATAAAGTATTGAGTTATAAGTCAATCGACATACAAGTGTTGTGGTGAGGAAAAAGAGCTGACTTCAAGGGGAATCCTATTTATTTGCTTACATAAGGGGAGGAGTTGTACTTATTTGGATGTAAAAAATGATATTGAAGTTTAAAAAATTCCGTTCCACCATTCCAGTATTCCACCATTCCAGTAGTCCATTCCACTGTTTATACACTCCCTTCGCAACAGTAACTGTTGCTAAGGCAAATATCACTTTGGTGCAATAACAATGGGTGTTACGTGTGATTAGCTATTTGCAGAGGTTATTTTTTGAATTTTTGTTGCTTAGTAACTAATTAGCATGAAGAGTGGTCACTATGATTAGTAGGCAATCACACACATTTTCGTGTAATTTGAAAATAATTTTTTTGCAATAGCACTTGGGTTTGCCTTGTGCAATTTTGACTGCTATTACTTTTACAATGATTCCATAATTGCACTCAAATATGTGTGATTACCTATACTAATCCCTTCCTAATTTTTCCTTCTGCTTGTTTGTTTACTGAATGAAGAACAGTATGAGAAGCGTGTCTGCAATTGATCCAGTTGCTGCAGAAAATACAGACAAAAAGCATGATATAACACAGCCACAGGGAAGTTGTATTGTGCTATCACGAATTGACACCTTGTGTTGTCAGCGAAAAGACCTATAACTGGGAGGAAAAAAGATGTGTATAATTCTTTTGTACATACTCCGGTTGGTCCAAATGCACATCTTGGGACAAAGCAATGTTGAACAGTGAAGAAATCAAGCCAGTAGCCTTATCCATTATGGAGTTATGCTTGGCTGGAGGCATCAGTTAGTCAGTCGGTTAGTTAGTCAGAGAAAATTAGTAAGTTAGTCAGTCGATCAGCATAAAATTCTGCTAAATAGAAAACTTTAGAATTTTATAGAAATTTCAAAGGTTTAGGGTTGCTCTGAATATGTTTACAGATTTGGCTATGCCTAAACAATACTGGTTAGCAAACTAAAGGTGGGACTATTTTTGGGTGATATTGTTGTGCAAGGAAGCCCAAACCACCATGATCACTGCTAATGTACTGTATGATATCAACAGAAGCCTTTGGTAGAGTGATAATTTGCAAATTGTAGTTTAGAACCCACAACTATAATTAGCTACTATGACATGCACGTGACTACATTATCAGTTTTGTGATGAGATTGGAAACAGTGAATAATAAGTTAGTGAAAACCATGCATGCGCATTTTCTTCTGGTTACAGACCAAAGGCACAGAAGCAGCCAATCAGTTTCAGAATACACTTGAGATGGAGAAAGCAAAACAATTGATAAGCAATATAAAGTAAGGAAGAAAGAGACAGGGAAGAAATGCTCACAAGCTGAGGGTTGGAATGCTATGGAATTGAAATACTCACAAGCTGAAGGTTTAGCGCAAAGAGTGACACAAGTACAAGAAGAAGTATATAGATTGCTTGCAGCCCACTCACTCTATCTAGTATCTGGTCAAAGCCTTCTCCTGAAGTTCCTGTAAACTCTAGATTCTTGCATCCGTACTAAGATGGCAAGAATTTTGGGATACGTTTGGAGCATCAATTGATAAGGGTAGGTATTCCTCTATGGATAAGATGAATTACTTAAAGTCAAGGATTAAATGCCTTCTCTGGCTATCAGTTGTCAAATGGTAATCATGAAATGTTAGTCAATGTTTTAAAACACTCAATAATGACCAAAGCCGCCATATGGCAGCATGGCATAACTCACCTATAAAATTTCACTTCGCTATAATGCATTTCATAGCAAGATATGCTAGTACCATGCCCATGAGGTCCTGTTTCTGGGCTAGTACACATTTGTTACATAATAGTGCAAAGTATAACCTTTCATATAAATAGGTAAGTGAAATTGTTCAAGTTGAAAGTACTATTTAATAATAAAGAAAGTGTTATACATCAATGGAAACAGATAAAGTCAACAGTTGGCTGTTTTATCCAGGACCTGGCCTGGTGGACATGAGTGCATATGATTATGTAGGGTCTGCAATCTATCCCATTTCATTCACATTTTAACAATTGTGTACTAGATTCCATTCATTGGCTCTTGCCACACCATCTTCCACTATCAATGCATATCGCTATTCATTTTTTCCATTCTTTTGGAATTCAGTACCTGCATAAGTTTTACAAATGACCAAATCAGTCCCTTTCCAGTTGGTACTTCATTGTTTTCTGTTTATTAACTAACTGACTTCACTTGTTCTTGTATAGGTATTGTTGTGTGTCATGTTTCTTTTGTAAGTTTATTTATGGTTGTTATTTTTATACTTATACCTGTATGTACAGTGGAACCTCAGTTATCCGGACCCCACTTATCTGGATTCTCGGTTAACCGAACCACGGAAATGACTGCTCTATTAGAGTAGTGACTGTTCTATTAGAGTAATTGAAAATACTGATATTTTTAAAAATTTTCTTCATGCTATTTTAAGGTTATTTATACACAGTTTCAGAGATATGGACTTTTCAGACTTATGGACCACCCCTGGTCCCAAGGGGTTCGGATAACTGAGGTTCCACTGTATGTCTCTCTGTAAGGGGGAGCATGTTTTCAGGCTTTCCCTTTTCTGTAACCCTTGTCTTTTCAGGCCCGTACCCAGGGGGGGTCAAAGGGTTCAGTATTTTACAATAGCACTTTTTACTTTTATTGAAAACAATCATTTCAACTAATATCTGCATTCTAGCATTCATTATGTTCTTTCCGTGGCTTTGTTAACATACCAACTGAGTGGCATGTGACATCCTGTTATCCATAGCACTTCAAGGTTATCTGTGTAAATGAAAACCACTTGAAACCAAACTTGGACATTTTTTAGAATCTAGAGTCGATTGAAATCAAGGACTCACCTTTAACCTCTGATAATGATCAGGCTTAAGAGATATCCAATAATATAGTCAAGTGTGAAAATGGTAGATACCTAGTGTCCTGACCGTGCTGATTAGATTTCGTATACACTCCATTGCAAAGGTAGCTGATGTGCAGAAGGCATTTTAAATATAGGCCTGAAATGCAGAGACAAAGTCACACAATTCTTCTGGCTGAAGGATCCGAAGAATCCTACTATAGAGGGAAAGTATATCGGTATTGCAGAGTATTGTTCGGAGTTATCTCTAGCCTGTTTCTTCTGGTAGCTACAATCAATCATCACCTCCAACAGAGTGATAAGCCAATTGCAAAGGAAAATTTGTATGTGAAACAATCTTATCACATGCATCAACATCCTCGGTGAAGCTGAATTTTCTTACAGGGAAGCCAAGAGTCTGTTTTCAGGTGCTGCTATAAACATCAGTGGACTCACCAATTTATGAGTCTTCTTCCACCTGAGGACAGAATTACAAACTGTGAACAGAAGGTATACTAGAAAAAACTGGAATTTGAGTGATGAACTGTCATTATCTAAACCATCAGCCAGTGGGCATCCACAAAATGTAAAGCACTACAAGCCATTGCATCTGTGTTTGATCCACTAGGTTCTTTACTCCTGCTATTTTAGAAGCATCTCAAATGTATTCCCACGTACCAAATTCCCAGACATCTTGCTATTGGCAAAGAAGAAATACTGACGATCTGATCTGTTTCTGTGATGCCTCTATAAGGTTTATGCTACAGTAATTTATCTTCACCAGTCACTAAGTGACACATACAAGACTGACCTCATTTTTCCAAGACACACTTAGCTCCAGAGAATATAAACATGTCAACACTAGAGTTGTTGGTTCTTATTGGTGTACAAACACTGAAATTTGTCATGCAGGTAGCCTACAAAATTATTTTTACTGACTCACTGTATGTACTACACTGGCTGCAAAGTAAGAAACCATTGTTACCCTTGTTGAAGGAAATCAAGACGCTTAATGGTGTAGCCTGCCTTCAGAACAGAATTTTAATAGACTTGATCACCAGAAGAAAGCCACCTGAAGAGTTATCGTTTGTGTGGAGGAATGATCCATCTTGGTTAAGTCAACTTAACCAGCAATAGCCAAATTCCAAGGTACTGCATTGCTGACACGTGGTATTGTGTATGCATGGTGATTTGTATTGATATACCCGGCCAGCTAATACCTTCTTGAAATAGCTCCTTATATGCAGTTTATTCCTTACATTAACTTTTTAAAAGGGGTTTAAACATCACAGTACAATTCTCAGCAATGAAAAGAAATACATTCTTCACTTTTCAAGCTACTGAGAGTTACAGCATGTATCCTGAGATTCGTTGACAATTTAAAGAAGTGACATAACAGGGCCATTATCAGCTACAGGGCTGCAAATTGCAAGGCTACTGTGGGAGAAACATCCAAAGGAAGTCCTACTCCAATGTCATTTACAAGGTAGGAAAAGCAACATAAAGCCTTGACTGGATACAAATGGTATACTCAGCTGCCATGGAAGGTTTGGGAATGCAGAAATGACACAAGAGACCAAATTCCAAAAGCTTTTGCTGAAAGCTAAATATTTGCATGTTTGGTGATTGAAGACAGACACAAGAGAGAACTGGTTGAAGACATGTCAGCAGATGAGTTCTTGTTCATGTCAATTTATTTCAAGACAAGGAACACCTCAGTTGATTATTTCAGACAATCAACAGCAATTTAAGTGTGCAAGCACAACTCTTCACAAGGCATGGAGTGATGTAGTGACAGAATACTACTAAGTATTACATTCAGTGGAAGTTTATTGTTGATTTAGCTCAGAGAGTTTTATTAACAACTGGTGGGGCTGACAAAGCACACTCTCAGGAAAACCATTAGCTCTTTAACACAGAGACAGTTGTCCCAGTATCAACAGTGGTTGAAGCAGTTATTAATTCTCATCCACTGGTTTATGTACACAATGGTATCAACTCAACCATAGTACTTACACCCTCGCATTTTCTGCCACTTCACTCATTGTCATTCCTGACCATACTGGAAAAATTGATCTGGAATTTGATGTTACAAAGACAACTTTTTCACAGCAACTGTTAGAAATTTGGAAGCATAGGCAGAAATGTTTTAAACCTATTTTAGATTCTTTGAGAAAGGAATATTTTCAAGTTACGAGAACACAACTGTTTTACCCCAGTTATAGAACACTTATTATATATATTTGTGGGTGGTACAAGTAAAATATCATTTCCTTTGAAAAAAATGCAGCTTAATATTTTGCATTATGATGTCATCATTATCACATCATTGTTATGACTTCACAAAATTTATCAAAATAATTCATTATGTTAAATAATTCATTATGTTAATATGACATTTATCACATACTCAATTATGTAAAATAAGATTTAAAATGCAGCAATAATACTTGGATTTTACTTGAACCACTCATACATATTTATAAGTATGTTATTAAAGCACTGCCACGTGTGTGTATGGAAAATATAGCGTGAGGGGGCGTGTAAAAGGGCTTTGCCAAGTGCTGTATTTGCCTTGAGACACCCTTCAAGTGCTGTATATTTCGTACACACAAGCATGGGTGGTGCTTTAAGTGTTATATTGTACTTCTTTGTCATCTGGCTTGGAGCAATTTCCTCTAATACTCAAACTGCTGAGATTTTTGGTGATCACGATACCAGTAAGTGTTTATATAATCTATTTCTAGTTGTAAAATGAACTAGTAGGATTAATTAAGCTACTATTAACGATTTACAATGTTATGCATGTGATCAATTGTACTGTCTCGTGTTTAAATAGCTTCATGATCAGTAAGTGTTTATACAATCTATTTCTAGCCATAAAACAAGCTGGTAGGATTAGTTTGGCTGGTTTTAGCGATTTACTGTGTCACACATGTGAAGTTGTTTTTGTAACATTCCTTAAATAAATTCTCCACATAGCTGTATGGGTAAGTAGAATTCGAGAAAAACGGGGACGGGAACGGGAACAGAAAGTAGAAACGGGAACGACCCACAAAAAATGTCTTATTAAGGTCATCAAAGATCATCATGCATTATTATACAGGTTGGATTTTGTAGTGCAATGTTTCTTTGCAGCATTGTTTGTATCGAGTTTTTATCCTTCTACTAAAACGATCGAAATGCTCTAATAGAGCAGTCAACTGCATTAAAAGACTCTAATAGAGCAGTCAGGAATGTTTTGTTAGCTACTCCACCAGGGACCCACATTGATGGCCTGTGGACTGATGGGCTATGGCTGTCATAGGTAAGGTATATAGACCAGCTAAGATATCAATATTGAAAGTTAGCTACTCCCTTGAACCATAAAATTTAAACCATAATAAGGATTTTAATTAGCTGATAGTGCCTGCATATAGATGTGGGATATGTAACTTATTCCTGCAACCTCAGGGTTAAGTCACATGATGGGTATGTGGTAGCTGGAGTGTCTGTATAGGTGCATGGCTCCAATGAGACTAAGGACAATATATGAGCAGTGATGCATGCATGGGACTCCTCCTGGAGCCACTTCACTTGACAAGCATACCGGTGCTGATGTATACTCCCATCATGACTTCTAAATTATCTGGAAGCAGTAGGTACAGTTTTCAAACCCTATAATAGGCACTGTCAGTTAAATAGAGCACTCAGCAAATATTTTCAATTTAATAATGTTTAATACTTTAAATGTTACATGGTTTCAAAGAAGTAGCTAACTTTAAATATTGATGATTTAGCTAGTCTATATACCTAATCTATGACAGCTATAGCCTATTAATTCAATGTGGGTCCCTGGTGAGAGTTAACGAAACATTCTTGACTGCTCTATTAGAGTATTTTAATGCAGGTGATTGCTCTATTAGAGTGTTTCGATCATTTCACCAAAAGGATCCAAACAATGCTGCAAAGAAACATTGTGCTGTAAAATCCAACCTGTCCACCCTGTACTGTTGCATAATGACCTTTATCAGGAATTTTCCATAGGTAATTCCCCATTTCCACTTTTCGTTCTGATCCCGTTCTCGTTTTCCTTGGATTCTACTTACCCTAGCTATACTATATTTGTCCTAGTATTCAGTATTTGCCCAATTAAGTGCATAACTGTATTGTATTTGCCCAAGTGTTGTGTATTAGCTCAATTAAGTGTAAAATTAGCTGCATAACTTCTGTATGACTCATACAGTACAGTTATGCAGCTATTTATTACTGTATGGACAATACAGTACGTGGCATTGCTTTTATCCTCCCACGCTAAGTACAACATATATGTAATAAATGTAACACAGGCATGAGGGCTTTACCTGATATGTATGCCCGACTGCCCGAGGGCAGAGGGCATACATATCTGGCAAAGCCCAAATACTCCATGTTACAGCTATATAATGTGTAACACTTATCAGATTGATAGCCTGTGTAGGGCGATCAATCACCCAAGCCAATATAAGTGTAGCCACTTTCCCAACCAAATATTTACCAGCCAAACTTCTGCCTTCATTGTCCTGCTTACCTTGACTTCTCTATGAGGTGTACCACTCAGTCTGCTGTTATTTCCTGTGCTGCTTCTCAGGCTGGGGTGGCTGCTGCTGCCGGTGAGGAGGCTAAGGATGACCATTCAATAGCTGACAGATCTACAGTTAGGAATGGTTTGCCCCCAAAGATTGCTAGAAAACAGTTGCTGTAGCAACTTTCTGTAATCCTGTGGCATTATAATGCCAGGATGATTCTTTGCCAGTATGCTCTCTCACCTCAGAGGATGGTTTAAGTAATGTAATGCTTGTTTGCCAGTACAATAAGCTAGTCTAGGCAGTTTAGTTGTAACTTTAGTTTTTTTTAGTTAGTTTTTTTGTTTTTAAAGGGAGGGACACATGGAATTTTAAAATTCTTTGTTATTATTTTTATTACTGTATTGATTTAATACCCTTATATATGGTTGTACATTTCAAATTTAATTTACTGTATGATTTATTAATGAAATACACAATCAAAAATGCTTCTGGAGTAATCATACATTTGAATGCGTCATAAGTTGCTGACGTCAGAAGGGGAACGCTGCATCAATATACCGGCATTCCATGGAAGAATCAGATCTTATTAGTAATTGATTCAGTCAACTATTAGAGTGAACTTCATTTATCGAATAGGTATAGAAAGACTTTGTTATGGATACTTCCAAGACATCAACAGATTCCTGCTGTACTACTCCTGGCTCAAAATGTTCAATTGATTCGATATTTCCAATGAATATAGCAATGTTTCCAGTTTGGTCTCTAGCAATGAAATGAGTATTTTCAGCGAGGAGATCTAGACACCGATAGCACTACATAGTATATTTATTCAATTCATGTAAATCATTTTTTTTGTCCATTATAGTACAATTCATTTAAGCATTACATGGATGTAACTATGTAATAACATATATAATAATATTACAATTTAGGGTACTTAAAGAGGCAATGCGTTGTGAACTGTTTATATGTGAAGCTATTCAAGTTTATGATGTAATCATAAACAAATTGCATCATTGTTATGGATCACGTATGCTATTAAAGTGACGGTCTTTATATATTTGTCCTTGTATGATGATTTTAAGCCGGATGAGCTAGCTTAGAATTCCCCCTGGGCTGTATAACATTGTATCAAAGCTGATACATGATGGTAGAGGGTGTGATTATCTTGTTCGAGACAAAGCACTTCGCTTCATACAATAACATTGCTGTTACAACCCGCCTGGTTGTGATATGTGAACACAAGTTGCTGTGTAGTGTCAATTACTCCCCAGCTGCTTGTTTATTCCTTTTACAGCAATAGAATCAAATCTGGATAGTTTTAAGATTGTTCTCCCATCCGCTGACACACACGTGATTTTATTGTACACAAAATAATCATGTGTTTCTGCAATCTTCAATGACTTCCCAACAAAACAAATTTACGATGCATTGCCCCTTTAAAGCCTGCATATGTTTCTGAAGGAAAGGTGTGTCTTATTTTATCCACAGCACAACTTGGAAGTACTATTCTTACTAACTTTCCCAGCCAACTCCAGCACCAGTGAGTCAACTGATAGTAGCTTGTGAATCGGTACTGCCTGCACATTAAATTAAAAGGTTCAGTGGGAATGTTCTAGCTATATCAGTGTAACGTACTCATGAATGGATTCTTTATACTTGCCATATTGTTGTCTATTGATAATGATTATATAGTCTGCAGGACCCACTAGTTTAAATAAACTGCATCGAATCCTTCACCTTCAGTGATACACGGAGCAACAATTTCTTTCATCTTGGCTACCACTTCATCAATGGAGCAACAGCATATACAATCTCTTCTAGTGGGTATCATTTTATAATTGCCACAGTGACACCTGTAGAAATTGTATTATTAGCTAACAAGTAGTGGTAGAAGAGTCATACCAGCTCATATCATTGGGCAATTTCCCAAGTTGCTCTTCATCAGATGATAATTCATCCTCAGTTGGTCTGTATCACTAGCGTTAGCATCTATTGGCTCGAACTGGCAAGGTTCAAGAGAGGTTCCAATTGACTTTTGTGCTGTTGTATTGCAGTTGCTTTGTCTGGTCGCTAAAAAGCGGAGCATAGGGATCTAGGATCTTCATCTTGCAGATCGCTTCTTCCTGTGTTGCATTGTTCAATGGTTTCTTGTAGCTATTCAACATAGCCTACGTACATATCATCAACCATATGAACTAAATCAAATAAACCTTATTTCTTTTACCATATGTAGCTTTCACATGAACTTTGTGTACAAGATAACCGCCACCCTTATACTTAGGTTGTATGACATCATATCATTCCACACCTTGCTTTGTCACTGCTTAAGGATGGTGACTGTTTCCATTAAATGCAATACTGCTAGCTTTAACCTGCAATGATAATTACTGTATGTAAAAGCAACTTTATGTCTGCATGTTAGGTCACACAATTAATGATTAAAGGTGCAAATAGTTAGCTCATAATAGAGAAATTAACACACCAATCATTACATTAACACTAAATTGAATGAATAGAATGAAGCCAAGTGACTAATAGGTTACCTGCTTTTCATCCCCTTGTAAGAAAAAGCAACTGCCTTTGGTGCAAAGTTAATCACAACATTGTGAAATGACTCCAAACAAGATGTCTGGTGAGCACCAGAAAGGTGGGTCGTATTCTTCAAGTGTGTTGAATTGGTCAGAAGAGATGTTAGCTTCTCACTTGCTTTTGTGTCTATTTAATAGTATACATGCTCATCCATATCACTATACATACACTGTGGATATGTCCTACTTATGTCTTTTAAACCACTTTTCTTCCTATCTCGGCGTCTTAATCTACCATGAGAACACTTTGGAAATTTTGTACTGTGCCTCCTATGAACATCATGCACATGGTTGTCCAGTGACAACCATTTGGCTTGCACAAGTTCACTGTCATCATCAGGTGTTGTAAACACACACCAATAGAGATGATTGATGATACTCTTCTGCCTAATTCACTAATCAATTCACAATCCTTTTGTTTGCCCAATTTCTCTAATTTTCTAGATATATTTACCAGTTCTGATTATTGCAACAGGTACTGCACAAGTATGTACCTTTTGCTACATGCCATGTATCAAAATAGTGGTTGATGTGTGGGTGTGCTTCACATATCCATTTGTTGATCTGCTTATGCCTGTCTGTGACAAGTACATCAATTGCAAGGTTATGGCCTTGAAGAAAGTCCATGCAGCGATGGAGGCTCTCCTTCTCCATATGGTAGCTCCATTGCTCTGTTGTAAATCATTTAATTTACAGTTAGTATACACTACATATTTCACCATATGCTGTACCTGAACAAGCTGTATATCCACCATTTTATTAAGATTCAATTCAAGCATGGAATATGATCCATACTTGGCACTGTGTCCAGGGCTATCAGATCTTCCATCACCACCAATTACCAAGCCTTGCTGTTTCTCTTTCAGTTTGTTAAGGAGTAGAAATTGGCCCAAATAGCACAAATGGCATGGTAAAGGTATTTTTTCTGATGTCTAAAATACATTTTTCTATTTATTGTAGCACAGTGAAGGGTCTTAAATGCTCTGAGTGCCTTAGCTGGTAAGGAGCCAGTGAACAGAATAGCAGCAGATGTCAGAAGATTCCAGCTGGGATGTTACTATACTAGACATATTAAAAATTTAAAATAAGAAATAGGGATCGCTAAAAAAAGCCACGAAACAAGAAGGGATTGCTGGGGTGGTAATGTAAACCACAAATCACTATTTTGACTCTCTGTCATAAATCATTATTTACATGCTCTGTCATTTTGAAGTGAGTCAAAATAGGGATTTGTGGTTTACATTACCACCCCAGCAATCCCTTCTTGTTTCGTGGCTTTTTTTAGCGATCCCTATTTCTTATTTTAAATTTTTAATGTCTAGTTTGTGTACTTTTTTCCAAATCCATTTATGGATTATAAGTTAATTGGCACATTATAGTGTAGCCTAAGCTAACAGAGATTCCTCAGTTTAAAAGGTCAACTCATTAACTAGATATCTTAATGCAATATTATTTTGTAATCTATGATAAAGACTGTATTTTCATTCTGATTTGTACACGCACAAAATAATAAGGTAGGATATATTAATTCCTAGTCTACTCAGTGTTTCAGCCACCATCATCACACTTTGTGCCATTGCTGAAAACACACTGCTATACAAGCTAGCTACCTGTCAGAAGAATTACTGATTGTGCACCTATCATACAGGAGACAGTGTTGATGACGGCACAGGAGACTTGAAGAAGAACAAGATGTCTTAGGTGTTTATTCTAACAGAAGGAAAAGAATGAAACTCTATGATACAAGTTATAAGAATGATAACTGTTAGTGTTATAATTCCTGTAGAGTCCATTTTTTTAAAAAAGAGAAGAACGATGCGTACATCAAGCATGTGGATTATAGGTATCAAGACACACGGTAGTGTGTCGTGCGGCCCAAGAAGCCGGCGCGCCACACCCGTGAGTATATTGACAGGAAGAACGAAAACGTCATTTTCACACCTTTGTATCTCGGTGATCACTTATCTGATTGGAACCAAATTTGCTACACAGTTGCCCGCCAGCCAAGGGAGTCTACATTCCAAATTTGAAGGAAATCGCTCCAGCCATTTCCGAGATACGAGCTGCCAAAGTTTCGTTTTTTTTCTTCGTTTTTTTTCTTCTTCGTCTTTTCGCACACTTGCAAAAATTGCTATAACAAGCAAACGCGTACTCCGATCGCCTTGAAATTTGGCACACAGAAAGTGAGTCCAACGGCGAGTTCTAGCATCAAATTTGGTACAAATCCGATGAATGGTTCAGGAGTTATGACCGATTATTCGCATAAAACAAGATCGATTTGTTGTCACGCCTACAGGGTAAACTGTTTCATGGAATGAGTTGAAAATTGCTATGTAGATGGAGTAACCATCGTAGGAGTGCCTTTTGGTGGTTTGAAAAGAATCGAGATGAAGACCACGGAGATATGACACAAAACCCAACCTGTGTCACAATTACGCGATCGATTTTTATGAATAAAAAAGTATTAGTTTTCACGCCTACTAGGCAAACCGCTTAGAGCAATGAGCTGAAAATCGGTGTATAGCTGGAATAATCTTCATAGAAAGTCCTTGCAGTAGTACAGAAGAATCGGATTACAAACCACTGAGTTATGATTCGAAAGCCAACTCCGTGTAGCAAATGCGAGATCGAGATACTCTAATAGAACAGTCACCCTAATGGAGCATTCGGCTAATTTATTTATTCCATTATAGAATTTTATTACATCACAAGTTATTCTGTAGGGAGTTCAGCTGCAAACAGTTAATCTTATAGACAGTTCAGCAAGACAGTCACCACGTGGAGAGTTAAGCAAATATATCACTATAGAGATTCAGAACATTACAAGTCACACTGAAGAAAGTTCAGCTATAAACAAGTCATGCACTGTGTAGAGAATTCAGCTACAATTAAGTCACTCTCTAGAGAATTCAGTTACACAGAATTCAGCTACACACAAGTCACTGTGGAGAGAGTTCAGCTACAAACAAATTACCCTTTAGAGTGATCAGCTACAAACAAAACACTTTGCAGGGTGTTCAGCTGCAACAAATCAACCTTTAGAGCGATCAGCAATGAACAAATCAACACAAATCTACCTGTAGAGAGATAAGCTAGAAACAAATCACCCTGTAGAGAGTTCAGCTACAAAAAATCACCCTGTAGAGACATCAGCTAGAAACTAGACACAATGTAAGGAGTTCAGCTACAAGCAATCACCCTGTAGAGAGTTCAGCTAAAACAAATCAACCTGCAGAGAGATCAGCTACAAACAAATCACCTTATAGACAGTTCAGCTACAAACAAATTACCTTGTAGAGAGATCGGCTACAAACAAATCAACCTGCAGAGAGATCAGCTACACACAATTCAACTTGTAGAGAGATCAGCTACAAACAAATCACCCTGTAGAGAGATCAGCTAGAAACTAGACACAATGTAAGGAGTTCAGCTACAAGCAAATCACCCTGTAGAGAGTTCAGCTACAAACAAACCAACCTGTAGAGCGATCAGCTAGAAACAAATTACCCTGAAGAGAGGTCAGCTACAAAAAATCACCCTGTAGAGATATCAGCTAGAAACAAATCACCCTGAAGAGAGGTCAGCTACAAAAAATCACCTTGCAGAGAAATCAACTACAAACAAAACACTTTGCAGAGAGTTCAGCTACAAACAAATCAACCTTTAGAGCGATCAGCAACAAACAAATCAACCTGTAGAGAGATAAGCTACAAACAAATCACCCTGTAGAGAGTTCAGCTAAAACAAATCAATCTGCAGAGAGATCAGCTACGTACAAATCACCTTATAGATAGTTCAGCTACAAACAAATGACCTTGTAGAGAGATCGGCTACAAACAAATCACCCTGCAGAGAGAACAGCTACACACATATCAACTTGTATAGAGATAAGCTACAAACAAATCACCCTGTAGAGAGATCAGCTACAAACTAGACACAAAGTAAGGAGTTCAGCTACAAGCAAATTACCCTGTAGAGAGTTCATCTACAAACAAATCAACCTGTAGAGCAATCAGCTAGAAACAAATCAACCTGAAGAGAGGTCAGCTACAAAAAATCACCCTGTAGAGAGATCAGCTAGAAACAAATCACCCTGAAGAGAGGTCAGCTACAAAAAAATCACCCTGTAGAGAGATCAGCTAGAAACAAATTGCCTTGTAGAGAGATCGGCTACAGACAAATCAACCTGCAGAGAGATCAGCTACACACAAATCAACTTGTAGAGAGTTCAGCTACAAACAAATTACCCTGTAGAGAGATCGGCTACAAACAAATCAGCCTGTAGAGAGTTCAGCTAAAACAAGTCATCCTGCAGAGAGATCAACTACAAACAAATCACCTTATAGAGAGTTCAGCTACAAACAAATTACCCTATAGAGAGATCGGCTACAAACAAATCAACCTGCAGAGAGATCAGCTACACACAAATCAACTTGTAGAGAGATCAGCTACAAACAAATCACCCTGTAGAGAGATCAGCTAGAAACTACACACAATGTAAGGAGTTCAGCTACAAATAAATCACCCTGTAGAGAGTTCAGCTACAAACAAATCACCTTTTAGACAGTTCAGCTACAAACAAATTACCTTGTAGAGAGATCGGCTACAAACAAATCAACCTGCAGAGAGATCAGCTACACACAATTCAACTTGTAGAGAGATCAGCTACAAACAAATCACCCTGTAGAGAGATCAGCTAGAAACTAGACACAATGTAAGGAGTTCAGCTACAAGCAAATCACCGTGTAGAGACTTCAGCTACAAACAAACCAACCTGTAGAGCGATCAGCTAGAAACAAATCACCCTGAAGAGAGGTCAGCTACAAAAAATCACCCTGTAGAGATATCAGCTAGAAACAAATCACCCTGAAGAGAGCTCAGCTACAAAAAATCACCTTGTAGAGAGATCAACTACAAACAAAACATTTTGCAGAGAGTTCAGCTACAAACAAATCAACCTTTAGAGCGATCAGCAACAAACAAATCAACCTGTAGAGAGATCATCTAGAAACAAATCAACCTGCAGAGTGATCAGCTACAAACAAATCAGCTTGTAGAGAGATCAGTTACACACAAATCAACCTGTACAGAGATAAGCTAAAAACAAATCAGAGTTCAGCTAAAACAAATCAATCTGCAGAGAGATTAGCTACATACAAATCACCATATAGATAGTTCAGCTACAAACAAATTACCTTGTAGAGAGATCGGCTACAAACAAATCACCCTGCAGAGAGATCAGCTACACACAAATCAACTTGTATAGAGATCAGTTACAAACAAATCACCCTGTAGAGAGATCAGCTAGAAACTACACACAATGTAAGGAGTTCAGCTACAAACAAATCACCCTGTAGAGAGATCAGCTACAAACTAGACAGAAAGTAAGGAGTTCATCTACAAGCAAATCAACCTGCAGAGCAATCAGCTAGAAACAAATCACCCTGAAGAGAGGTCAGCTACAAAAAATCACCCTGTAGAGAGATCAGCTAGAAACAAATCACCCTAAAGAGAGGTCAGCTACAAAAAAATCACCCTGTAGAGAGATCAGCTAGAAACAAATCACCCTGAAGAGAGGTCAGCTACAAACAAAACACTTTGCAGAGAATTCAGCTACAAACAAATCAGCTTGTAGAGAGATCAGTTACACACAAATCAACCTGTAGAGAGATAAGCTAGAAACAAATCACCCTGTAGAGAGTTCAGCTACAAGCAAAACACCCTGTAGAGAGTTCAGCAACAAAGAAACCACAATGTAGAGAGTTCAGCTGCAAACAAATCACCTTATAGAGAGTTCAGCTGCAAACAAATCACCCTGTAGAGAGATCAGCTAGAAACTAGACACAATGTAAGGAGTTCAGCTACAAGCAAATCACCCTTTAGTGAGTTCAGCTACAAACAAATCAACCTGCAGTGAGATCACCTACAAAAAAGCACCTTGTACAGAGTTCAGCTACAAACAAATTACCCTGTAGAGAGATCGGCTACAAACAAATCAACCTGTAGAAAGATCAGCTACACACAAATCAACTTGTAGAGAGATCAGCTACAAACAAATCACCCTGTAGAGAGATCAGCTAGAAACTACACACAATGTAAGGAGTTCAGCTACAAGTAAATCACCCTGTAGAGAGTTCAGCTAAAACAAATCAACCTGCAGAGAGATCAGCTACACACAAATCAACTTGTAGAGAGATCAGCTACAAACAAATCACCCTGTAGAGAGATCAGCTAGAAACTAGATACAATGCAAGGAGTTCAGCTACAAGCAAAATCACCCTTTAGTGAGTTCAGCAACAAACAAATCAACCTGCAGTGAGATCACCCACAAAAACGCACTTGTACAGAGTTCAGTTACAAACAAGTTACCCTGTAGAGAGATCAGGTTGAAGAGTTCACCTTGTAGAGAGTTCAGCAACAAAGAAACCACCATGTAGAGAGTTCAGCTACAAACAAATCACCCAGTAGAAAGATCAGCTAGAAGAAGTTACCTTGTAGAGAGTTCAGTTACAAAGAAACCATCATATAAAGAGTTCAGCTACAAAGAAATTACCCCGTAGAGAATTCAGCTAGAAGAAGTCACCTTGTAAAGAGTTCAGCTACAAAGAAACCATCATGTACAGAGTTCAGCTACAAAGAAACCACCTGTACAGAATTCAACTACAAACAAATCACCCTGTATAGAGATCAGCTAGAAGAAGTTACCTTGTAGATAGTTCAGCTACAACAATTCACCCTGTAGAAAGATCAGCTAGAAGAAGTCACCTTATAGAGTGTTCAGTTACAAAGAAACCATCATGTAGAGAGTTCAGCTGCAAACAAATCACTCTGTAGAGAGTTCAGCTACAAAGAAACCGCCATGTAGAGAGTTCAGCCTCATACAAACCACCTTGTAGAGAATTCAACTACAACAAATCACCCTGCAGAGAAGAAGTTACCTTGTAAAGAGTTCAGCTACAAAGAAACCATCATGTAGGGAGTTCAGCTACAAAGAAACGACCATGTAGAGAGTTTAGCTGCAAACAAATCACCTGTAGAGAGTTCAGCTAGAAACAAATCACCCCGTAGAGAGATCAGCTGGATGAAGTCACCTTGTAGAGAGTTCAGCTACAAAGAAACTATCATGTAGACAGTTCAGCTGCAAACAAATCACCCTGCAGACAGTTCAGCTACAAAAAAATCACCCTGTAGAGAGTTCAGCTAGACGAAGTCACCTTATAGAGAGTTCAGCTACAAAGAAACCATCATGTAGAGAGTTCGGCTACAAAGACACCACCATGTAGAGAGTTTAGCTGCAAACAAATCACCTGTAGAGAGTTCAGCTAGAAACAAAATACCCTGTAGAGAGACCAGCTAGAAGAGGTTACCTTGTAGAGAGTTCAGCTACAAAGAAACCATCCTGTATATAGTTCAGCTACATTTCAAGTCATCAGTAGAGAGATCAGCTGCAAAAAAATATCCTGTGGGGCATAATGGGCATGTAATAAATATATGTTTATAATTTGTATAATTACTAATAAAAATCAAAGATAATTGAAGTACTAAAATTCTTCTTTAAGTTCTTTTCTTCTTCCTGTAGTAAAGAAAAAAACACATGGGTTAAAAAAAGCCCCAAAGCCAGCCATAGGCCGGCTTTGCAGTATACAAATACAAAAAGAAGTGATATCTAATCAAAAACAGCCAAGCTGTAAAAAAAGGTGCGGCCCCCAAGAAGGCCATGGTGAAAAAAGATGTGAAATCCAAGGTGGCGGCCAAGAAATGGCTGTGATGGTAGGTTAATGGTTACATTTTAATAACGACAATTCAAGTGAATTTTGTGTCGCTTGGTCTTGGCACCAAATTCACTTGAATTGCTATTATTAAAATGTAACCATTAACCTACCATCACAGCCATTTCTTGGCCGCCACCTTGGATTTCACATCTTTTTTCACCATGGCCTTTTTGGGGGCCGCACCTTTTTTTACAGAATGGCTGTTTTTGATTAGATAGAGTTGTCTAGCAGAATAGGTAGTGAAGAGATAGCTATATATTGTAGCTGTAGTGCTATTATTGTAGTGATGACGCTTACAACACCTTTGTATAAATGTACGAGTTGCATGTATGAACATGCAAGGCTGCATGCAGCAGCAACCGTGTGAGTTGGTGTTAATTAAGCTAAATAGGAGGAGATGGCTAGGCTTGGCCGAAGTCTTCCTATGCCGGTGTCTGCATGTACAAATCACAATGTCACTATACTAGTGGCCAGTGGCGTAGCCAGTCTTACATGATTACCAGGGATTTTGCAGTCGTACCCATGCAGGACTACTTTAAACTGGCATATTGAGTTCCAATTGCCAGGACTTAGACTGGGCTCTAGCCCTGGAAAGCCTAGGTGTAGCCTGCTAGCAGCAGTGTGTCATAAAGTGGAACACCATAGGTATAGTCAGCAAATTTAAGTCTGGTTAGCATGTGTTCATAAATGCTTGCAACTGTCAATGTCACTAGCTGATCAGAGAATGTGCTAGAGTAAGTACACAGTAGCTAGTTACAGTGACATAAGCACAGTAACACGCAATCCTCCCATATAAGACTGTCAGTCTTCACACCCTTAAGTTGTTTATGACATGGATACCATGTGGGAGGGTTGTTGATGATATGTGGTTAGACCACAGAATATTTTTAAATGGTAGGGTTGTAATAAACACCCCACCCAACCTTTTCTCTGTGTGAAAAGCAGCCATAATATCAGTGCTACCATTTTTCCCCCTATAATGGACAAACAAAGCACTCACTGTGATGGCTAGAAAGAGAATAAACTGGATGCCTTGCATGCGCACTTGAACGGCTTCTCGTAGCGAACACGGGAAGCTTACTAGAGACCCTATTATGGCGATCTTGTAAGGTAAAAGAGTGCTGCACAACTTTAATCTGCCATCTATTAACATTATAAATACTATAGTCGAACAATATGCATCCCTGAACACACAAGATCCCGTAATTTTGTTTTATGGCTTCATCCGTATACGGAACAGCAGGCAATGGCGAAGAAGAACTTAGAAATTTATCGAGGTGGTTAGCGATCTGTGGAGTACGCATTAATTAATGAGTCATGGACACACAGAAGGACTCAGTGAGTAAGGCTGTGTAGTTTTTATCGCGAAAAAATGGAAGCCTTGGGCTGTACACGAGTGAAACATAATAATATTATGAATAATAAGGCCCCTATTTGGTGATTATTAGTTTCTCATCCAGCCTTTCTAATTATTATGATGCGGGCGGGAGGGTATTACCATTATGCCATTATTTTATAATATTAACACACTGATGTACAGACCTTGTCCAAATTGTCTTTCTTTCTTACTACAAACATTTCCTTCACTACTTTTCGTGATTGCCAACTGTTGTTCGACAGTCAACTGAAAGCCTGCTTTGATGAAGTCGATAAAACACGATTGCAACTGGCACTGCAGCAATTTGCTAAGGAAACAACAGTTCTCCTGGCGATATTTAGCGCATTGTAGCGTTCATCAACAAACAATTATAACAGTTTGGTATCACGTGTTCTTCTGAGCATGCACAGAGTAAATAATGGCTTACCATGCAGTAGCTTAAGAAGGATGCGGGCAGTGGATGAGAAACTAATAATCACCAAATAGGGGCCTAATATGTAAAATTTGCAATTTTTGAATGTTTCCAAATTTTGTCTAGACCATTTTTACTGCTATATCACCATTTGTCTGAGTTCAGTGTTTGATAATAAGCCTTCTGAGGGTTGTTTTATGCTCGAGTCTGCTTTCTAAGGCTGGTTTTAGGTGACTGCTCTATTAGGATTTTCAAAAATTCCACTGTGACCCCTATTATGAACCCACTATCGTGTAGAGGTGTACCGATAATCGGATCGGCTATAATATCGGCCACCAATATGGCAATTTTTACCAATATCGGTATCGGTACAGAACAGCAGGAGGACCGATATCGCTACCGATATTTATACAGTAGCAATAGTTTGTACATAAACGGATTGTGCATTGGTTTTCTACATTATTCATGTGGCTCTTTAGTGCCAGTGGCTTATTGTTCACTCTGAAACAAGTGCTACACTACAAGAAGCCATATAAATACACGCGATTCTACTGTCTGTTGCTGGAAAGCTTATCACAGACACAGTCTTTATAAATGAAGCAGTTATAGAGTAGCTACCTTGTAATAAAAAGAAGGGTCACAGGATAACCAAGGAAACTTGCTGTCACAGTACCAGCTTTCTCACAAACCATTAGAATGCAGAAATATCTGTATAAGGCTTCATGGGAGTATACATAAAAATGTTTGTGGGTGCCTGATTGTCTGGATTGCACAATAGAAACCCAAGCTGTGTACCACCACAGGCAGAGTATAGCAATGAATACATGCACATGTTGTTATAGGGTAGGTAAATGTACACTTTTAACTATAATGCAAATGTCGGATCGACT